>NW_027112457.1:94323-115201 GCF_000696795.3 Halyomorpha halys | reverse complement strand
TTTGAGAGCATTTCAAGCGTTTCATTTCGCACTCCTCTCTCTCTTATTATTTTTAGTTCCTTACTTCAGTAAAAGATAACTTATATATATATTTGTATTTTTCTAAACATACCACTACAGTACAACATGATTTAATTTAAAAATTATAAAATAACGATTAGAGGAAACATCTAAAAATATGTTTTGTTAAGTAGAATATTAGACAAAGCTCAAATTCTACATTGATGCATCCACAGAATTTCTTCTAGTTAATGTTAGAGACAATCAATAATGCTCCAGCTTTTGATAAAATGTACACTTAAAGTTCACAGGGAAAAACATCTTATATTTATTTCTATAATATTATTCAATATTATAATTATATATATCGGATAATAATCGAATCCGGCTGGGCAGAAATTTATTTTCTGTTCACTATTGCCGTAAGTCAACCCTGTGGGTTCTGGAGCCCTCCTGGGGTCCACCAAGCCTCATAAATTGGGTACCCTTAATTGAGTAACAATCTGGCGGTCGAGCGTGATTCTTACCAAATCGCCTCCCTGTACAACCCTTGGTCTAGTAACAGTGCCTCCTTTATATAATTTTATTTTAATATTCATTAAAAGCAGAATAAGCGGGACGCTTTTCTTATAGTTATTAGGGATAATATCAATCATGGATACCATCAAGAGTATAAGGAAAATTGTTTTTGGCTGAAAACCTACACCATGTTAAACTAATCAGTATCAATGTATCAATATGTTCTAGTAAAAAATATAACAAATACCGAAAAAAATACAAAATGTGCGAATTCAACAAATGTTGTATTTTTTTGTTGTATTTATACTATTTTTTCCTGGAACAGTCATTGATACTGATTAGTTTAATAATTTCAGTTCGCCCAATTTACTTTACACTCATTGCAAAAATATATGGTTGATATAAAACTGCAGAACTTCTCACTCCTACTGTTTCTTTTTTTTTTTATTTTCATTATACTTTTGCGTTTGATTTCTTTTATAATTGTTTATTAATTTACTTCCATAATACCTTTAATTTATTATCTCATTTTCTGAACGGTTGAAATCAACCTAAAAGTTTTTTCTTTTTTCTGAATTTCATCATTTTCTTTCAGAACTTTAGACAGAGTTTCAAAGGTGAAAAGCTTTCAGCTTCTAATAGAGTTCATTTTTCATCTTTAGAAAGGAACTTATTGGGCAAGCGTGAGACGGGTTCTTTAAAAGTTTATATCTATTAATGTGTATTTTAATTTATTTGGTGCATAAATACGTCACACTGTCTTCAGATAGATTCATTATCACATTAAATGTCCTTTTTCAGAACGAAATAAATCATACTTCTTATCTTATATTTAACACAATCGACAACGCCTAGTATGCCTCGGTCTCTTCTCAATTCTGTTTTAAAGAAATAAAAAACAAAGTTAGTTATGCTTGGATAATTGGGTAATTTCATCATAGTGTATATATAATTAATGATTTTTTTAAGTGTTAATATAATTTAAACACTAGTTATTAATGTTTTATGTAATATTTTTTTTTCATATTGAGAAATTATACTTGAAACAACAAACAAAACATGGCTGAAACGATATCTATTACAATCTTGTTAAATAAAGCAAAAAAGTTTGAAAACGATTTATTTTTTCCTGAAATAAAACATTTAAATATATGTAGCTTAAAATAGAGAGCCAGTCTTTCAGATTTTTTTTTTTCGATGCCATTTCTTTGTTTACCTGCATACTCAGGTAAATTTAGTGCGTAAGATATATTCTAGCTTTCTATTTAGGAGCAGAAAACAATTTGAAGTAGTTTGGGAGATTGCTGAAGTTAGTATTCTATTAATAGGCTACTCTTTTTTCATATTTATAGTTGACATCCATTCAGTCGTGACTCTGTTTTTAAAAAAAAACATTTTAAGTTAAATTAAAAAAAAAAAAACCACAATTATATTAATAGTTCATTTTTCATTGAATTTTGAATGCTGTAGTAATTTAAAAATTCAAATTTGATTAATTGAGGAGGCGTAGTATTTTGTCTCTGTTGGTAATAGGGCTTACCAGGTAAATTGATTCAAATTATTTATATTTGATAAATGCTGGTCTATTCTACCCTGCCACCTTATTAGTTCTTTTGGAAGGAGAAAATAATACAGTCGGTCTGTATCTGTAATATTCTGCCCTTCCAGTTTCTTGTTTATTTCCGTACATGCCTTCTCCCTCTGCCGCAGAACTGTCTCTGGATTCATTGAACTACAATAGATGGCTATATCGTCGACATAAGCAGCTACAGTGGCCTTGTCGTACTTGGCTCCAACAGTTTCAGCCGTATATATTGAGAAAGGTATTGGAGATAGCACGGGTCCGAGGAGAACTTCAACCTGGAGAACTCCACAGGTGAGCGGGACTCCGGATACCACTTCGCCGACTCGAACCCTTAATGAACGTAGCTGCAGGAATGATTTCATTAGAGTGTATAGCTGTTCTGGGAATTCGTTGTTTTGTAATGTTCTACGCTCTACGGAATCAAACGCTTCCGTGCAGTCTATTGACATCATCACTGTTGCCTCGTTCTTCATTGACTTCGTACTTACTTCCGCCTGTAGTTTCGCCAGGTGGCGATCTGGTGGGATTAGCTCTACCTCTGAGCAATAGGTTTTGAGATAATTAAGAATAATTCTTTCATAAACCTTGCCCAGGTGCGGAAGCAAGGTTATTGGTCTGTAGTCGACAGGTTGGGATCCAGTCATCGCGGGTTTCAGAAGTGAGAAGAGGATTTGTATTTATTATTTATTTTATTAAATTAAAAAATACATGCAATATGGTCCGACCAGATGATAACATCTATCGGTCGGTGCCAAAATAACACATACATGCAAAATGAAATCCATAACTGTACTCAAACAATTCCTAAGATTTCGTAATTCCATTACTCAGAACACCCGTCAACTCTTAGTATCCTCTCTCGTCTTCCCCCACTTCGTCTACGGTTCCTTGGTCTACGGAGGGCTATCTGCAGGACTAGAGTTGAGACTGAAGAGACTCATGAATTGTTTTGTAAGATTTATCTTTGGATTTCCAAGGCGCTCTCAAGTCTCCCCCTGGTATACCGAGTATAAGTGGCTCTATACAACCTCCCGAAGGCAATACCTCCTTGGTGTTTTTCCATTCCAAGTTCTTAAAATCAAAAACCTACCTATACCCTTGATCTCCTTACTCTTCGTTCATCCATCCACTCATTAAACACCAGATCCCAACCGATTGATTTATAGTCAAGTAAGGTAACTTAACTGCACACCAAGTTCCCGCCATTGTCCTTGATAGCAGTTATCAGTTATTGAGAGCATCACAAAAAACAATTTCATGCTTTCGGATAAAACTGTTTTTAGTTTCAGTTAGTTACTGCTGCCATTTTTAGAATCATTTAAACATTTACTCTAGTTCACTAATCATAGTGATATATAATATATCGGTTAAATGTAATTCCCCACCGTAATTCAATATACAGAGTTTAATCGGAATCTTTTGGAATTTTATAAGTCTGAGCATTAAATAAATAAATATAAGTTAGACCAGTTTGAGTTTTATATTGCCACAGAACTAAACTTTAAAACTCTTAATTGAAATGAAAGGAAGACTTAAAAACGAATTTAAAATAAAACTTTTGCCGTCAAGTGCACATCACGATTCTTGAAACACTTTCAGTACTTTTGTTTTTAAAAGTTCTTCCGAATGTCTACCAAAAGATTAATGAATTGTTTTAAATATTTTCTCCAAATCAAAGTTAATAAAATGTAAGACTGTGAGTTAATTTAGTGAAATCTACAGTGCAAAATTTAAATGAAAAAAGAAAAATTATATTGTTTGTTTTTTTTTAAATTTATCATCGTCAGTTTATTGAAATTAATATTTTACATATCATATGAATTGTATAATTGTTACATCAGACGAGGACCAAGCCATTTTGGTATTTTGTCTCTAATGCCTGATTGATTTCAGTTTATATTTTCATTATATCATATTAAAAAAAGAATAACCATAAAATCATATATACTGCAAATTTTGGTTTGAGTCAGATTTTTTTAGTAGTTATAAAAACATCTATTTGATCTCAACAATATTTTTCATTATTTTAAAACACCAATGTTTCAGCAAATATGGTCATTTCCAAGGATCTATAGCAATAAAAAAATTAAATAAAATCTATTTATTAAAAATTAATTTTAAAAACAAAAAAATTATATTTCCTACCTTATTACACAATCACATTGTAGGAGGAAGGTTACTCAGTGTAGTCTTGATAAAATATGTAGTTTAAACAGAGATTATAAATAAGTCAATGAGATAAAAAATACTATAATATGTGCTACTAAATATTGTAATATATGATACTAAATAGTGTAAACTAGTTAATGTGTTAATGACTAATAATAAATAATTTGACAAAACCAATATGGCCTGCAATCATGTTAATAACCTATGGTTTTGGCTGTGATAGTGTTATAAGATAGGAAATCTAATTTTTCATATCTTTTTTAAAATTAACTTATGATGAATAAATTATATTTTAAAAAAAAATATTGATAGATCCTTGAAAATGGAGGGAATGGCCAAAACGTTGGAGTGTTAAAATAATAAAAAAAATTGTTGAGACCATATAGATGTTTTTTATAACTACTATAAAAATCATATTTAAAGAAAACCTGTCTTATTGCGATCCATGTAAGTTTAAGGGTTCAATTCTTGGTATGAAGTTGTTGATTCTTGATCAACAATTATACAAGGAAGATGACCAGGATCATGTTCAACCGCCAGGTTTTTCCCCAATAAAGGATAACACACCTTATAGAGACTGGATATGACCCCGGTCGTTCAAAACCGACCCCAGAGTCAATCAATGGTGTTTTTTAGACAATATCATAAAAGTGGGGATAAATTTAATCAAAATTTCGTCCAGCTTAGAGGGACTTCTATGACATCCATATATATCCATCCATCTTTATCATCTAATTGAGTCAAGGTGTTGAAAATTATAGAGCTTTGGATAATGCGGAACAATTTTTGTTCAGATGACGTGCTGAATAAATTTTTATTCGTTAACTGACAAATGGTTTTATCTCTGAACAGAAGCACCCATTATTCCAATAAGGTTATTCGTTATTTATTATCTGTTTATTTCAACTAATCAGAATTATGAAACAATATTGGATCATAATTCCAAATTAAAGCATTTAAATTTATTTAAAATATATGTGTAACTTTTTTTTCATTCAAGTCCCATGGGTTTGTTGTTGTTAATATCAGGGGTTAATAAGATACGGGTGAAATCGATATCTCTTTTGCTGGATTTAAAAAAAAAACTAAAGGTGGGATTGAGGAATGAGATATTGGATATGTATAGGAGTATGTAGGGATTATGTCAGATGTCTGATTACCGGGCTCACCAGGTTCTGTGATGTCAGTAGTAAGTTAGTAGTCCTCAGACTCGACTGTTTAATGGACTATAAAGAAGTTTATGACCTTTACCTTCGTAGAAATAGTAGTTGTCATGATATTTGCTAAAATAAATTGATTTATAGTTGTTCGGACAATAAGTTTGACTTATGAAAAACTTTATTTCAGAAACCATTGGATGTACAAATGTCTGCCAGCATTCAAATTAAAGCTAGTTAAATTTACTATAAAATAGTTTAACTTTTTTCTTTGTAGGATTAGAAGTTTTTATGATATTTGACAAAATAAACTCACAAAATGTTGATTTCCAGTTGTTCCTATAAAATGTTGGTTTCTTGAAAAAATATATCTCTAGATCCATAAGATGAACATATGTCTGCCAACATTCAAAATAAATGAAATTTAAATTTCTATAATAATAAAAATATTCACAAATGAATATAAAGTTGGCAAATGAAAATTTGTCCGAACAACTATAAATCAATTTATATTAGCAAATTTCATGTAAACTATTACTCCTGCGAAGATAAACATCATAAACTACTTTATAGCTCATTAAACTAGCTTTAATTTAAGTGCTAATAGACACCTGTACGTCAAATGGTTTTTGAGATATAAATATTTCAAAATAAATTCACTAACTACTGATCTTTCAGTACGTCCCATACATCATTTTTCTGAAACCTTGCTTTTTAAAAAGCTATATCTCGAAAAATATTTAACGTAAATAACTCTTTTAGGGCTCATATTTTAGCAAATTTACTATTCTTCAAATGACGTTCTCTTGTGTTGTTTCTGCTTTTTAAGATATAGAGCTCCGAATGAAACATTTTTTTTTTATCGCTTTGAAACAGCCGCCATTTTTTATTCCCCCTATCTATACTTGGCAGACTCATCAATTTCGACTAGTAACTATACATAGTTTTCATTAAAGTAATCAAAAATTGGGGTGAGATAACTGCCTTTTTTCTCCTCTTGGGCTCTTGTACTATTAGGTGTCTTTCAAGGGTAACACCTGCAAATTGGTGACATTTTGTAATTTTAATGAATCAGTAAAGGTTCTAACAAGTTTTACGAGCGATATAAACAAAAATGAGAATATTCGCTGTCTTTATAAAATGTCGTATTTATTGTTATTTCAAAAATTGTGGTTATAAGCCAGAATTGTTCGAACGGTTAGTCAAAATGAATATCAATTTATATCGATTATTCATTAGAATTATTTTTATCTAACGAGTTTTTTTTTATTTAGAAAAGTACACAAGATGATATACAATAGAAAAATTAATATTATTTTTTTATTTTAGTAGCTCAGTTACAAATATGGCCAGGTCCATATTTTTCACCGAATGAGTAAGACATTATTTCTACCTGGTTCTTTCGATAAAATAATCACGTGGAACATGTTAAACTCGTGTCTTCTGTGTGTTAAACTCGTGTGCAAAAGAACGACCAGCACTTAAATGCTTAGTTTATAAATTATTCTAGTTACCGTGATGAAGTGCGGTTTCTTAGACCTTCTGAAAACTAAGCTACTAATGTTTTGATAAAGGATGATGTGGTATTCTTTTTTGAAAAGTAGATAATTTTACTAGAAATTCGTTATGTATTAAATCAATAAATTTTCCCCAACTCTGAAAATTATTATGTAAATAGAATAGGAGTAGAGAGAGGTAACTTTTGGGGGTCACAACTTTCTTTCCCCATTCCAGCCATTTTTTTTTCACGCCAATTTTATGAAGCGTCAATGATATAATTAAATCACTTTTCAGCCGCTTTTCAAACAAAAATGAGAGGAGCATTGGGGAACTCCCATGCTTCGCTTTCTGCTATTTGTAATTTAATTTTTTGAACAAGCTGCTAAATGTTGTTCTTTACTGTTTGGGATTTAACTTTAACTAATTTTCTTTTAATGTCGTCCCAATTGTTTGTACTTTAGAGATATGTTTGTTACCTACAATATAACGCAATTTTTTCCAAATAATAACCAAAGTCCGAATTTTGAATTACTATATTTAAATATCCTAGTCACAACACATTCCTATTACGAACCAGATCCCGTGGTGGTCGCTGGAAGACGAAGAAGGTGCTCAGGTGCTTGGGGAAGGTTCATTACCTGCTCAACTGAAGGCCCTATAGATGTGATTCATCTGCGGCTATTTGTCAATCCTGCCCTCTATAGCCTGCCTAATCAAACTGTCGTGTCTCAACAGCCTCCTCCATTCATCCTCTTGTCGGATCTGCACGCTCCAACGGAGTTGTTTAGTCGTGTAAGTACTGCAAGGGGTAGCGGGTCTGTAATGAAAGTACATTGAACCCGAGGCTTGCATGATATGATATCATCTGTATGATACATTATAATTTGATTTATATATATATTTTATCACTAAAAGCTTTGTTGAATATCTGTGGTAGATAAAAAAATAAAACATTTCTACAAAATGGTTTATTAATTACTTAAATTGATTATATCAGTTAAAAAAAACTACAACAAAACCAATGAAAAATCTGGGGATCGTTATCATCTTTGGGTGATCTGTGACTTCGATGCTCGATCTTAAAAAAATTAGTCCAGTCGTTTCCGAAAAAAGGCCACTGATTTGATCCACTTTTAGTTTTTATTTTATATTATCCTTTTATTATCATTTTAGACTGTTATAATACTTCCAAAACGCTTTATATTTTTCCAGCTTAACAATGTTGTTATGTAGAAGATTACAATGTTTATCTAATATATAACAAAGAATATTTGTTTGTTCGTACTTTTTGGACTGGCATACTGTTGATGGGGAAATGTTCAAGATTTTGCCCTGATGATTATAAACTGGCCTGATTTTTTCGTTTAAAAAAATTATTAACAAAATTAAGCATTTTTGGCACGTAGGTCAAAAAGTACACACTTTTTTCATGACTCTTATGTGTCAACCGATTCGTTTATTTCTGAAGAATAAGAAATAAATATTACAGATTCTATTAAATGCTTATTTTATTCACTAAAAAAAAAAATAATAAGGATTTCTGTAAAGTAGGTCAAATAAATGTTCTTTTTTGAGAAAAAAGCAAATGGTATTTGTTTTTAGCGTCATTTGAAACCCTCAAATACCATATTCAAATAAATTATAAATTAAAAATATTTGACCTTGATATATTTGGAGGATTTTTTTTTTTTATTCCGGTGACATTTGTTCGTAACTCTTTTGTATTTTATTCAATCCCTACGTTAAATCAACCGTTGGAAAGCTGACGCCTCCTCTTATAACCTACATTAACAATACTATCTAAAAAATAAATTTAGATTTAATGTCCTTATAAGAGCGAAATATTTGTTTCGAGTAAATAAGATCTTTTCCAACGTTTTATTTGGAACGGTTCTAATTTGTATAGATAGATCTGGTTAGTTTATTTTAGTGGAGTTTATAAAGCCTTATATTACAGCCATGTTTGGTGTAGATTGGTTGAGTCACGTTAAAGTTAAGTTGATTTTATTGATTTTTTTAAAGTCCTTTAAAGGCGAAAATTTTGGGCCAAAAATTTTTATTTTATTCCAATATAGTAATATTGAAGCCCAGTGATGGTTATTATATAAAAACAATTTATATTAAACTCGATTCATTTTATTACGATTAAAATTGATAGATTTATTTATTGATAGATATTATAATCTGCCACACAGTTGTGGGCAATAGGTAATATTGATGAATGATCTCATACATACTAAAATAAAAAATAAAATAAATAAGTAAAAAAAAAAAATGAAATAAAATAAAATAAAGAAAACTCTCTTAAAATATATACAAACAAAAGAATAGACAAGATGAACATAATCAGACTATCTGTATGAAAAATAAATAAATAAAATAACATAATGATAAAATAATATATACAATATTTACAAAATCGACCTGAGGATCCCTGAGCCCACTCTATCCCCCACGTGTGAGGGGTAGAGCAGAGCTCAAGAGATCCCAGCGCATCCCTCTCGCCGCATCACTGGTAATGAGCCAGCGGAGGCTGAGCAAGTGCGCTAAAGCCGCAAACACTCAACTTGAGTGGAGAATCTGACCATTGCCAGGGCTCCAATCGTCCATTTTTATTTTAATAAGTCTCTTGGCCACTGCCGTTCCAACCTTCTAGGTGGGCTGTAGGGATGGGGGAACTAGATAAGGTTTGAACCAAAGGATTAGGATGGTTGGAAAGGTTTATATTGAATTTGAGAAGTTCAAGTCCGTAGGTCCAGATAGGTCGGAGTATAGTCTTATAAATTAGTAGTTTGTTTTCTAGTGAGAGATGAAAGGTCCGGCTGAGCAGTCGGTATAGTTAGCTGAATCGTCTGTTGAGTTCTTGTCACATGGGTCCATTTCGATTCATTGACTTTTACGATTAAAATAGCTTTATATTTGTTCTATCTATCTATATATATATATATATATTATTTGTTTGGTTATAATTAGATTTTTATTTTTTATCCTATTCTCATATCATTTTTTTTTTTTTATTGTATCCTTTAGTTAAACTTTAGTTTTAATGCTACATAATATTTTATATATTATTATGTTGTATAATATTGTGTTTTTTATATATTTTATTCATATTTTTAATCAAGTTTCCTCCATACTAATTACGAATTAATTACCTAATTGTTATTAATTAATTCGTTTTGAATTCAAATCTTTATAATTAATTTTATGAATTGTTTCTTCAACTTCTTTTTTTTATATTTTATTTTCATTTTAGTGTTTTGAAATTAACTGTACTTTATTAATTGATTTTTTTCGGCTAGAAATTAAAATAAACCTTTCCAATTATAATGGTGGCAGCTACTCCTATTTATTAAATTAACTCATAATTCATTTTATGTTTATCATTTCTGTATAGTATTTTGGTAGCGACCTCCAGATGTCATGTGGTCGGAATCGACTGAATTTTTCTGCAATAAATAATAAAATGGAAATTGTATCAATAACAAAAATAAGAATATCTATAAATTAAAAATTGATTGACCGTAATTTGTTTGATATTCCTAATCAAGGTCTCAAGATAAAGAATATTATCAAAATCTTAATCTGTATCGTTGGCTAATTATCTTTCCTTTTTCTTTATAGTGAAAGTTTCAAAAACTATTTATTGTGAAATTAAGATCAAATTAAAAAAACAAAAGAAAATCTCTTATTGATCATCTTATAATTTATTGACGATGAAAATTAGAAATTAATTAATTCAACAAAGATATAACTAAACTTTGAAAGAGTTTTCTTTAATTAGTTGTTTATCTATCGATAGGACTTTATTAAGCAAACTTCAGCACTACTTCCTTATTTTAATTTACTAACTAAGCAACTGTTTTTATAAAATTTACCAGCTTGAATGTCGGGTGTATTTTGCTATTATTGCGTTCCGAGCAATCAGTCTGGCTACCTAGGCCAATTCTTTTGAAAGCTAGACCATCTTAGAATTTAAATTGCCAGCCCATTCAAACAGTATATTTCCTCCGTATAGCGCGTTCCAGAACGTTTCTCAATTGCCCGTAATCTTCCCTAAACACCGATTATACCTAGCTGAACCCGAGGCTTAGTGGGTTTCAATCGACGGTTTTCATACCTCTCGGGGGAATCCCCCTCCCTCCCCCCCCCCCAGATTTTAAGCCCTTAATGTTGTTGAACTAAGGTGAATGAACTCAGAGTTGATTTTATGTTGTTTTTCGTTTTCACCTACCATCACATTATATGTTATTTTTGGATTCTTAGGAAAATTTATGTATTAACATATTTAGAGCGCTAAACTATTTCTATTGAAAATATTACAAACCTATTTGAATTATAGATAATAGTGAAATACTAAGAGGAATTCATTCATAGCATATTAAAGGAAAATATACATGTATTAAATAATATCAAAATGTTTAAACAGAAAAACAAAGGAGAGTCAATTAATCAAATAATATATAGTCAAATAAAATATTTATTCATAAGCTAGGTAATCTTAAGCTAAACATGCCTCTTGTATATGGGAAAGGAAAACTCCAAGATATTTTAGCGCTACTCTCGACACGTCATAGAAATGAAAGCCAGTGGAGGCTGAGTAAGAGAATCTATTTATGGCCAGAGCTCAAGTATTCACATTTAAGGTTTCTAGAGTACCTACCGTTTCATAACGAATTAATTAGTCTAAGATTTAAGATAGGATTAAAGATGACAAAAAAAATTTAATCGTAATAATGTGTAAGGAGTGGTGTTAGTATTCTGATCTTAGTTGATAAATATAATGTTGTATTCTTGTAAAAGAAACTAAATAAAAAAATGACATAATAACAAAATTCGAATAGGTGTATGTCTGGAAGACGAGGAAATGGCCTAAAACGAATAACACGAAATACAGAGTGTATGAGTATTTAAGGGTTTTATTTATATCTTGAAAATAAATAAATAAATATTATGATTGTTTAATAAGTTGATTATTATTAAAGGTAGTTGAGATTATTACAAAATGTATAAATTTTAAATTACAATTTAACAACATAAATTCAATAGAATTGAAGTTATGTAATAGGCTTATTAGTATAGCTGTCAGCTTGAATAGCTTCAAGTGCATAAAAGATACAAATGTAATTAAAATAAATAAATAAATATCAACACAGCACTTCATGCAATTTAATCGTTGTGTCAATTGGAGCCATTTCAAGAAGCGCACTCTAATATTAAACATCCACTTCTGAAAAGTAACTAGTTTTCTAAAAATTTAAAATTAGACCCAACAAAATTTATATCAAATTTGAATTTTCTTGTGTGAATTAGGTCATAGAAATCAATATTTCCAATGAAAAATTAACTGATCTACATGTGATGGGGCCATTATATTTTTTTAGTAATAACTTAAAGATTAATTCAAAAGTGGATATATCAATAATTGATAAAAGAAATTCCTCAAACACAAAAAAGTTCAGTCCTCGGGAATATCATTCCCTCATTATATCCCTCAATATCATTTATTTATATCTCTGGACTGTATTTTCATAAGGATTAGAGGGTGTCACATGCCATTATGATATCCACTTAATCCCAGCACCACCTAGGGAGTAAGCGGAGAATTAGAAGCCAAGATGGTGAACGCCGGACTGGTCGCATGCTGTTGAGTGTTCAGCGAGCGTCTTCTTCTTTTTAGTACTACGGCCAACTAAGAGATGTCTCGCTAAGAAGTCAGCACCGAGCGTGGTAGGCGGCCCAACGTAGAGAATGGCCACCTTTCTCCGTAGAGCAGAAGCGGCACATCGTACATCAGGTGACCCATAACATAACAGGGCGGAATGCAAGTACCTAGTAACAAGTAAGAACTTTTCTACAAACATAATTCGCGAACCTCACCACATCATATTCACCTCTCACCAATAGACCAATTTTCCCCCATATCTAAATTCTTGCCTAACTAACTTAATCTTTTCGGCATCCCCTTTCCACCAGTGAATTCGTTTTATTTTAATATATTAGTTTTTCTCAAGATCACTTTCTCTCTAACTAAACCCCTTTTGATATCTTAAAACCTATACTTGGATCTAATTCCTTCTGACCTTAAAATTTGAGGAAGTTCAGTCAAAACAACAATAGTTCAATCTAGAGTGTAGAGACATTTCCACGACAGGCCAGAAAGACTTGCACGGAATTAACAAAGAAAGTGAGTATTACAGTTAATCCTAAGAAGACTGACTGTATTATTTTCTCTTTCCTGAAGAACAAACACCCTTTTCCTAAAATATTAGGACAAAGGTTTACAGGCTTTATCACCTGCTAACATCCCTCAAACCTTTTCCTCCGCCTCAAATTACTAATTGATATACTTAGATCGATTTACTGATACCAGCCTTCTTCTATGGACCACTTATGCTGACTATCATATCACTCACAGCAGCGAAGAAACTCTAAAACCTTCAGGGTAGTATTTTGAGACGTATTACGAAGCGTTATTCTTTACAAAGATCAAAAACTGACAATCAGACGAGACATGGACTACCTAAAGTGACAGAATTCATCTCACAGAAGATCATTAAATTCATGCTTCCAACCCTGCAGTAATCCATTATTCCAGGCATTGACACCAACAGGACACCCACAAAGAAGGAAATATGCATTAATAGTCTCAGACTCGACTGAGGATCACTAACTTACTGACTACTGACGAGACACTGGCGAGCCCCGTCACCAGACCTCTTTGCACATCTAAATTCGTCATTTCCTTTTCTCAGTCCCTTCATAAAATGCAGTAAATGCATTAAAAGAGATTGATTTAATCAATTATTCTAATATCACGCTCACGCTTAGTCTTTAAAAAATAAAAAAAAATAATAAAAAACTTTTATCAATCGGAAATAGTGTAAAATATTCAATTATCATCAGTTAATTATCACATAGTCAATGTTCAATCTGTTATCATGTCAGTTGATAATATGCACTTTATCTGTTTTTATCTGCGTAAATGAATACTTATAATGTTCTGCACTCCGTCGTTGTATCCTATTTTATTAATCGCATATTTTATACTAGATTTATCGATGTCTAGTAATTATTTTCGTAAGCAATTGGTACTTCGTCATTACTCGCTCCGTTTTAGAAATATGAGTAAGCAATTATATTTACACGTTTCATATATTAACCTGAATCTAATTCAGTGGTTACTAATATTAAATGGCGGTCTAACCCCTAACTTATTATTTGCTACCAGCAATGTGTCAAATGCTATATTTTCTTCAAAAGCTAATAAAGGCTGAAATACCTACTAGAAACTTGTGCAAAACTGAAGAAACTCTTAGATGGTAATGATTAAAACTTTAGTTGATGTGGAATTCCCACTTCTTAATTACGAGGTTAAGTCAATTATTATCTGCAATATAGTTATAAAATTTTATTGTAATAAAATAAGAAACTTACAAGTATATCATTTTTCGACATAGTCCCCTTGCTTTTCAGCACACTTAGTCTATCCCTGTACAAGCTTCATTAAGCCCTCATAAAAGGTTTTCGGCTGAGCTCCGAGCCAGGAATGCACCTTGTTTCGTCCGAGGTAAATCGACGGCCTCTAAATGCCTTTTTGATTTATGAAACCCAAGTCTGTTGTGGATGATTTCGTAGACAGAAAAGTGACTCATTTGCAGACGATGTGCCACTTCATCAATAGTTACTCGTCTTTCTAAGAATACCATTTCAAGTGAACGCTCAATATTTTCTTCATTTGTCAGGGTCGTCCGGCTCCTTCATCGTGCGACCACTTTTTAATTTTTCAATTCATCCGTAGACACTCCGTTGAAGCAAAAAACTGTTTCCGAAATTCTTCGATGAATTTCACCCCTGACACGCCTTCCGACCACAAAAAACGGATCACTGAACGTTGCTCTTCTTTGGTGCTAACAGAAAGCGGAGCAGCCATGATTAACAGCACGACAGCGATAACAAAACTAATCATTAACACAAAATGCCAGTGCTACCAACATAAACAGAAATATAACTAAATTAGGGATAAATATTGACTTATCCTTGTATTTTAATGTTACGGCGGGTAAGGGTTCAAAAGGAACCTTTACTAGCCCAACCGTGAAAAGAAAAGAAAATGAATTTTGTTATTTTTTATTTTCAAATAAGTAAACATAATAAAAGAATAGAAAAAAATATATACAAACTAGAAAAAAAAGAAAGATTAAAACTATTACAAAACTAAATTATTTGAACAAAAGATTAAAAAAGGTCTTATTTCACCGGTGATTGGTGGGGTCCCGGTTGTGGTTGTTCTGAGTGGATGTTCTCGTTGAAGTAGATCGACAAAAGGGACGTACGTCCGCCCGCCTTGTCCTCTTGAAGAATGAGTTGAAGAAGTCCGCCCGCCGTGGCCAAGATGATTTACCTGGCGAAGATGGCCAGAATGGTGGTAACTACGAGTGCGTAGTGAGGAGAAAATGGAGAAGATATGTCTATGCAGTGAGACGTTACCACGTTGTCTGTCTATTTTTCAGTATAAAAACAAAAGAAAAACATATGCCTTTTTAAACAATAAAAACATATGTTGTACAGTCGATTTTCATTTCGTTAAATTGATGTGTTGGCCGCAACATACCGCCCGCCTAAAATTTGTTAAAAATTTTAAATTAATACTGACGGGGTTAAGGAGAACTAGTTTGATCTCTGGTTTTCAACTATGCAGGTATGGTCAGCAATAAGTGGTGCTTCACTAGTTCCGACGATTGAAGTCCTTCAGCTGCAGAGTACAGTCCTGCAGTATGCAATATTCAGCATTTGGAAGACGTGGTGAACCACGAATGCGTTCATGCGTTGAATAAGGTGTCCTTACAGGTACAGGTGAACCTCTAAAGAAAAACGAGCTTCGCAGTTCCCGTCGGGTTATGACTTTATCAGAATTTGAACAAGCAGCGTAATATAAGAGCACACCATTCCGCCTGCTTAAAATTTTTAATTTATCTAGTATCAGAGAAATTAGGTATTTGATACTACAGAGAATGATACCCAGAGAAAAGCGTGTAGGGCAATAAAAGGTATGAAGCGGATATGTGAACAACAGAAGCGTGACTCAAGTAGTTGGAATGACGACAGTAAAGAACAGAAGACAGATTAATTTTATGAGATGTACGGTGCGTATGGAAAGTAATATTGTTGTGGGGTATCTGAGACGAAAATATGATGAAAGAAAATGAATAGACCTTTTGAAGGGATACACAAGAATATTATGGGGAATAAGGCACACCTCAACAGGATTACTAAGGATGATCCATTCAGATGAAGTGATGAAAGCCTGTCAATAATTCTCATCTTTCAAGACTGTACTTTTTATGTCAGAAAATTAAATGAACTAGGCCTGAAACATGAACCTGCAAATATGGCAGTTTTTTTGGGGAATGAGGAAAAATATCTACATAAGGATATGTCTTTTTTTACAAAACAAAGATTTCTTGTAAATATATAATATACATATTGTTTATTTTTTTTCTTCTTCTTTATCTTTATTTACTATTTATACTTCAAAATTAAGTATATAAAAGGGCACATGTATGAATAAAATACAGGCGTTAATGGCCGACAGGTTTAGTGCCTTAATTTCGAGATTACCAACAACCAATTTCTTAGGTTTCTAGCGATATGAATAACTTTCTATATAATGCTAAGGTACAATGATTTTTTAATATCGCTTAAAAAATTCTGTCATCTACTTTTGTAATGAAAATTGATTTGATCTTTCAGTTAATAAATGGCCTATTACATATTTAAAACTCACGTGTGATTTCGCTTACATGAAGAGATTATAAGACGACAAGGAAATACGGAATACTGAGAAAAGAGGAATGGGTGTATAAAATTAAATATTTGGAGAACTCAGAAGTCTGTTTGAATATCCTGCTTTGAAGAAATACCAATATTCAATGTTACAGCACATTTTATGTCTATATTTGGAATCAATTGGATATTAAAATAAATCATTGTATTCCTATCATTAGCAAAAACGATAAATATTATACGGTAAATAAATATTATTTATTTACCGTATAATTTTATAATTTAAAAAAAGAAACTATTTATTAATAATAAATAAATACAAATTTTCCATCAAAACGACAAAAAAAAAGGCCGAAAAATTACCAAAATGTTATACTAAAATTAAAAAAAAAATTATTATCCAATTAAATTTGAGATTAATGTGTCTTTATGATTTTTTAAATCTATTTTGATAAATATTAAAATACTTTATAATTTGCACAATGACTTTTATCACAAAAAAAAAATTAAAATAGATAGTTATTTCACAAATTATGCTATATCGTTATCAAATTATTCTTTTTCAGACAAAATCTTGAAGTATCAAACTTACAGCTCGTACAGTTAAGTCTAAGTTTGTATAAAATGTTTTTATGTTAACCGTTGTATGTACCGTATAAAAATATACGGTAAATAAATAAATATTACTTTATATTATGATGAATAAAATATTAACTTTTGAACTTAAAACTCCTTAAAAGATGACTTAATTATTATTATTATAAGGTGAATCGAATTTAAATTACATAGCATTTCTCCAAATATAATACTAAGCCTAAATGACTCCTTTTATTAAGTTATTCCAGTTGTTCTTACTAACTTGGAAATGTTTACCTGCTACTGTACAATTTATGCCTTTTATTAATTCCACCAAATCAAGGTTAATCTAAAATTTTAGTTTTAAAATATTCTTCATAACTCGCTTCTGATATAGGTTTATGAAAGATCATCCCTTGAATAAAGTGGCTACTGAACATGATCCCACTCCATTTCATACCAAATAGAACGACAAAAGGACTGAGTTTGAAATCCTGCGTAGTTTTTTGGAATGATTCGGAGCGGCTACATCTCATTATAAGAAACTCCAATCACTCCAGTCGACCCTGAGTATGAAAAACTGATAGAGTAGGATGATGGCTTAGTATTTCACAGTTTTCAGAATCTGCTATTTCCAATAATTATTAAACAAAAATCTTTGTCAGAAAAGACATTATAGCTATAGATAACAATTTGATTTATTAAAAAAAAATAATAAGAGAAAATAAAAAAATAAGTGGCTGCGGTAGCAGCGTGGCAACGCGCCAGTCTACCAACCCAAAGGTTGTCAGATCGAGTCCCGGTTCCACCCCGGCTTTTTGCAAGCATAATATTAAACAAAACTCAATGACAACCTCCCCCCGGACATTTATGAGGTCCATTAGCCAATGGGTGGCAAAAATAGGCGTGGGAGTGACGAACCCACCCTATGAAAAAACCACAATAATAAACTAGGACATAGACCTCCAACGTCTGTCCCCCATACAATAATAATAATAATAATAAGCACATTGAAACGAATAAGTTATAATTGTTCAGTTTTTACAATTAACTACATTAAAAAGTATAAATATAAATAAAATATTCAAATAAATAATTAAAAACATTTTTTAACGTTTAAAATTTAAATATGTATTTTAATCTAAAATTTTATTTATATAAAATATAAAACTTGTTTTACTATTATTTATGTCAAAAAATATAAATATTAATTAAGAGAAAATACATTGTGGTATGTACTTTCTTATGTCATTTAAATTCCACTTCTTTTTTTTATATTGAATATACAATTAATTAATGATCTTATTGGAGAGATAAAATTCATTTCCAATTTATTCTCAAGAGTTTTATTAATTCATTGAAATATTGGCTTACTTTAAATATCATGAAATACGAGTTTACGTACTTTTCGGAAGCATAAACCAAAACTGGAATCAATGATAAATTATCAGTGAAAACCTTGAAATCTTCGTCACTCCAAGCAATCCGATTTGTCCTTTTAAATGTGATCGTCAATGATCATTACTAAATGTAAACTATCCTAAAGACATGACACGCTTGGATAGGTCCTTATCACCCAATTATTTATGTTGGCAAAATCGTATTATTAATGATTATGAGTTTTGTAATTTATTTTAAGGGAAGCATTCGTTTTAGGATAAGTAAATTAATTTTAATTTCAAAACTGGATTTGAATGCCTAATATAGGAGTTGCTTAATATAGGAGTTCGTTCGCAATTCAAGTGCCGAATAATTTAACGATTAGCAAATCCCTTTTCATATTAAAAAACATGAAAGAGAATTAAATAGAATAAATAATAGAAGATAGAGAGAGGGCTTGGATTAGACTCAGTCAACAGGTTAGGAAAGCAGTAATTGGTGGAACGAAACCCCCTCCACGGTTCATTTCCCCCTCCACAACAGGTGGGGTAGTCGCCTCTCTGTTTACTTTACACTTTCACCTCGGTTACTTTTCCAAAATGAGATTTTTTTTTCAAATCCTAGTTTACATACAGTATAAGTCAATTTAGCTCTAACACCATGTTATGGTGTTACATTTTTACACTATAAAGTGTTTTAAACTAATTTGATAGGGAATAATTAAAAATTATTTATGAAGTTGAGATTTAAAAAAAAAAAACATAAGGTTTAATTGCGCCTTAAAACTTCTAAGTCACCTTTCAATATCCTGCCCTAAAGTTTTTTTAAAAGTTTTATGATGATGAAAATTTAATATAATGAGCGAAGTATTTCAAAAGAACCATGAAAACAAGAATCATATTGTTTGCAGGTGATAAGAACATTGTATAAATACATATCGATGAAGAAATTTAAATGTAGCCTAATTTGTTTTAATACTTTAATATGTGGGAGTTGGTAGCTAATTGGTAATGCACTGTGCTACTATCAGATAATTATTTTTTTGTTTTACTGTAGCCGGGAGTGAACCCTCCTAGGCCCCCGCTTACCCTTAAGTAGAAAAAAATTTGGCAGTCGAGTGTGATTCTGACCAAATTAGCTCTTTGCACAACCAATAGCCTAATAATAGTACTTCATTACAAAGTTATAGTACTTAATTTTATTTTAATACTTTTTACAATTTATTTATAATATTCTTTGATTAGAATTCCAGTTAATGTTATTTTTACAAGAAATTATTACCCCCTAATGATTACTCGTTCTAGAGGCTAAGTTGAACTTTGGCTGCTGAGTTCATCACTAAATTAAATCTAATCATCACTTGACAATGTAAATGCTTTAATTTAGTTTGAAGCACAATTGAAATTAGTTACATTTTGATGATAAATTTATTGCTAGAGTCATAATATAGCATAATAGATTAAGTTTGATACAATTATGATAAATTTTAATTTTTTATTACTCGTTAATAATACAATCAGCCACAATTAGGGCTAGTAAGTATTAGTGTCCTAAGTGTTCTTTTAAACCATATATTCAAAATGAAACAAGAAAAAAATGTAACTGATAAAAATATCACTCCTAAATTTGAAGAAAAATATAATAATAATTATAATAAAATTACAAATGTAATATATGTAAACAATAACATAAATTGATATAATAGAATAAAATAAACAAATATAATAAAATTACTTAGATAAGATAAAACAAAGAGGTATTATATCTCTGCTAATAGCTTCCACTAGCTTTTATTTCTAGAATAAAGGGTAAAAACTGGAATCTTATGTTTTTCCGTTTTACCCATTATAATTATGGAAGAGTTAGGTTTAAATGTTTAAAATTGTAATTAAGTTCATTTAATAACTATTTTTTAGATTTTCGGTTAATTTAATATATAAAACTAAAAAAAAAAAAAAAAAAGTTAGTATAATTATTTAATATCCATAAGGAGCAGATCAAGATACATTAAAATGAAAAGTGACTTAGAAAAAAAAAGTTTATTTGTGTAATTAAATTGTCCCTGAGGATAGGGAGTAGTTCATCTTCTCTCACAATCTAGGCTGACTTTCATGGGGAGAACATAGTCTCAATTTAAATGAATCACAGCCTGGATTATAAATACACAGTTTTATTTGTTATATGTATATTATTTTTGTATATCAAT
>NW_027112457.1:90451-94268 GCF_000696795.3 Halyomorpha halys | reverse complement strand
TATATATATATGAAAGATTTATATATGTGTAATTGTAAAATTCTGCATTATAAGCAATAATTTAATTTCTTCAGGAATTTGGTTTTCAAGAAAATAATCAAGCTTATATAGGAATAGAGAGGAATACTGTCCCTCGGGTTTTTTTTTATGAAATGAAAATGGTGGAAAAAGGATATGAATATAGCTTAAAATATACCATTTCAAAAAATTATTAGTTATTCCTCTGTACGTATCTGTGTCCAATTGCTTGAATAAATCAAGTTCATTGCCTAAATTAGTTAAACTTAAAATATACAACGACGTATTCATATTACAGATATATTAATTTTTTAGCTATACAAATAATATTTTTTATATTATGATTTTGTATTTATTATCTACGTTAAAATAGATTTTTTTAAAAGTATATTTGAAATCAATTGACCGATTTTTTAAACTGCAATGTAGAGAAAAATAATACAAATTTCGGAAATAAAATGGTTTTCCTATAATATGTCAGATCGCAAGAGAATTACGAAGGTTATGTGTACCAGTTGTTGGCATGTACTAGTTATTGAAAGATCAACCTTTGTTTTTGAATTTAAGAGTTTGTGCCAACAAAGGTTTTAAAATTGGTGCCAGTTGTAAGCTTGCAACTTGAGTAAATTTTATAAATTAGATAAACTGTCAATAACTGGTGCAACTTCCCATTGATTGATCCACTGGGATCTATAAGCCAGGATGGTGTATCGGATTCAGGATCAGCTCTCATGGGTTTGAAAAATACTTTTTCACAAAATTCGTTCGTAGTCGAAACGCTAATGCGTCTACAAACAGGATGTAACGTTAATTTTTGAGGCCATTTGGTCACTGTGGTATCAAAAAGAATGAATCTGCCAATTTCAAAGAAAAAAAAAAGTTACCAATCTGCATTAAACAAAGAAATTGTTTCAAGGATCAGTTTAAAAATCGAAATAGTCTTGAAATAGTTTCGAGAATGGACTCGAAAAATGACAGTCAATTTGGTTCAAAAAGTAAACTGATTTATTAAGTTATTGAACCTTATTAAGTTATTAACTCATAAAGTTATTGAACCATCTGTAGTCTTATTAAAAAAAAAAAATACAACGAACAAGAAGAGAATATGTGCTAATGATCCATCTCAGAATAGGACAAACAAGAGTGACATATGAGTATCTCATGACAAAAACACCGCTGAAATGTAGTCCTTTTAACTTGCTGTAATACTTTTAACATTTCTGCTCATCAAATAATTCACAAAATTCTGACTGAATGCGATGGCTACGATAATGAACAAGAGGAAGTTTTACTGGAGCCCAATATAGAAGACATAGTATTTAAAAGGCAGTAAAAAAATTGTTTTTGGTAAAAAAAAAAAAAAAAAAAAAAAAATGATATCTTTAATAAAATTTAAATCTTGTATATTTCGACTGTTTTTTTTTTTCACAACTTAATTTTACAGGCCAAAAATTATCTTAGTTGTTGACGAACCTAAAATTATTGTACAAATTAATAAAAATGCATCTTATTTAATCCTGCATATAACATTTATTTTTATATATTTTTTGGGAGGAGTGGAGATAAGGTGCTCTTGTGATAATTGTTGTGGTGTCCCGAATGTTTTAGTCCGCTCCCCTTTATCTATCTAATAGAATAAGAATAAATAAAAATTAGGTTTATCTTAAAAGTAAAGATATTTAAGAATTTTAAGCAACATTTTAATTAAATATTGTTCATGGTATGTAGAAACTTTTTTTTAATTATACGTTTGTTTCAAAGTAAAATAACAGTCCCTATGCTAAGTTTTAATAAGTTCTGTCATTCAGAAAACTCATGAGACAGAATAATAATTAAAAATACCGTATAAAGTATCTCAGAGGACTTCACTAAATAATAATGTAGGGCAGAAGAACTAGAACAGAGAAGGACGCGGTCAAGGCTTACAATCGCACAAAGGAAGGCACATACACACCGCACAAGGACTCCTTACAGAACGACATGACAGGGATATCGCCGAAGAGGAAGATCTGCCTAAGAGGGCCTCCTCAATAGGAAGAGTGGCTGGAGGATAAAAAGGACCAGACCCTTTAGGGACTTAGGCGGAGACTGGAGGAGAATGAAGTGCCTGGAATAGGAAGGCCTTTAATTATGGAAGGGCCTGTAGGGCTGGAGGGCTGGAGCGACGCCTCGGTAACGAGCCCTCTAACAGCCCGCTAATGAGCTTCGTCTCTTCTGCCCTTTATTTACTTTTTATATCTTACCAAGCCGCTAGCTCTATTATCCCTTATCGATCGGCCAATGGTTATCTTTGTCTATTCAAAGTCAAGGCTAGGTATGTTGTCTCAATCGTATAGCTTTGCCAAACAACATCGCTCGAGGGAATTATAGTTAATAAATAGAAAGGAAATTAATTTCAGTAAATACATTTCCGTAATAAAAATACATAGATAATATATACTTGTTATTTTTTTTAAGATTTTTTTTTTAGACGATTACTCAACATCCCTTACAGGACTTTTTAAAATAGACTTTTTATAAAAGTTACTACTGTAATAAACATAAGGTTTTATCGATAAATGTTAGATAAAAAACACTATAATAGTTTTGTACTTTCATTTATTAATTAAAAATTTATCACTTGAAATAATAAATGTATAATTATATTTTAACTCGATGTATTCGCCTCATATACACTGAAATCACATTTTAAAAGTTTTAAGATACCGGGTTTCCGCTTACCTCATATCTTCAATCATATCAGCAAAAGAGGTGATAAAAAAAAATGTAAATTGGTAACGGACGCGGAGGGAATTTTGGATTGGATTGATATCAATCTCGATACTTTGAATGAAGCCGTTCTACACGGCAGATTGACCACAGCTAGACACAGCGTAAAGGGACAAATAATAACTGAAAACTGTTTTTGATTCTTCTTTATATGCAGTTGAAAAAAAAAAAGGCCATATTTAAATGATAATTTTGAACTGGTATCGATGGGAATTATCACCATATCACAGTTTGTTACAAGTTAGATAATATTTTTTTATTTATTTAAATATAAAAACTGTATTGTTTCTTTAAATTACTGACTTTAAAATTGATTTTTTTAAGTATATAACATTTTTTTAAAAATTTGTTATTAAGGTGTTGTAGTTAAAATTACACAGTCATTACATCAATTATTATCAATGACACAGAGCGACCGATATTTTTTCCATTGGCCATTTGTTTTTAATTTAAAGGAAAGATTAATTTTTTGCATAAAAAAAACTTTTATAAATGCTAATTCGCCTAACTATTTTCTTAATATTATATCAATATTGAAGGTATTTAATGAAAATGTTTTGAGGATAAAATAACTCTTTTAAAATAAATAAGAATAGTGGTGGTACGTCACTTTTGGTCGAAAATCTATTATTGTCTAATAGAGGGTAAATTAAAAGAAGGAAATAGAAGATAATTTGTAATTTGATAAAGTTGATTTTAGTAAAATTTTAAAACGTTCCAGTTGATGAGGCCACTGCCTGGTTGTCCTAGGAACGCCCTTACACTATGCCCAGATTAAGATAGGTTATACGGATTGTTAATTTGAGGCTTTAAATACTGTGTTGGTAGAGGGTAAAAAAATAGAAATAGAAAATTTAAATATTCCTTTAAATGGATGAGACAATAAAGATAATATGATAGGTGAAAGAGAGATAGATAGAGAAAAAAAATGTGAACATGCACTATGATATGGTTGATAAAATAAAGTAAAACAATATTTAATATAAAAATAAATAATATAGAAGATATAAAATAGAAGAAAATATAAAAG
>NW_027112457.1:15625-90065 GCF_000696795.3 Halyomorpha halys | reverse complement strand
TACTTTATTAATGAAAAGTAAACATTAAGATTCATATTAAATGTTTTTCAAACTGAAGGTATGTCCACAAATGCTTTATTTAGGAGATGGATTAGATAGAATACTAATGTGGTCTTTTGTCCCTAACTGAATAAAAACTATTGGAAAGATTAGGATTAATACTATTTGGAATTAGCATTGGGAACTGTCAATAACATTTATCAGTTTGTGAGAGGCTTTTGCAGAGTACTCATCATTCAATTTATACTAATGGTGAATATGCCGATATGGACTTTGTGTACATTTTTGGCAATGTTAACGAACAATATTTAATATGAATTTAACGTTTACGTTTAATTAATAAAGTCGTTAGAACAAATAAATAAGTTTTATTAATTTCATATAACCTAAATAATTCATAAGTATGAAAATCATCTGGTGGGAATATCTCCTAAATATAGAGGACATACCTTCTGAGAAATTTTTTTTTCTTGTTTTGAGGTCCTTAATTTATATTTTCAGTTTGGCTACTTAACCCTGAATCACTCTGTAGAAACAGAAAGATATTGTGATACTTGCTTTGTTGAAAATGTACTTATTGCAAAAGATAGATATGCAGATAGGTGGAATTGATGAAGATGATAAGAGATGGTGAATAGAACTGAAGATAAATAGAGGTGAGATAGAACTATAATAGGCAGAACAGGCTGAAGATAGGTGGAGAAAGAAGAAATAAACTTATACACTCCACACACTCTATTAAGTTAAACACACACGGCTATCTATAATTCAAAGAGGTTGCCAGTACAAATGGTAGGAATTACCTCTGCTAACAATAACTTACTTCGAGATTTTTATACTATTGTAATATATTTACAGAAATTGAATAGTGCATCGTTTAGGTTGTAAGAGGATTTAGGATTTAAGAGATTTAGGTGAGTTTGGAATTTATCTAATAAATTTGCCAAACCAAGGCAATATAGCAAAAGTGGCCTGAACAACCGTGTTATGATGAATTTTGAATTTATATCAATACGATTTTGAATAGACGAAATTTGATGTATATATTTTAAAAGATATATATCTCGCGAAAATCTTCAGAGTTGCAAAATGTTGTTTTATTTAGTATGTTTAAATGGGTGAACTTAATTCTCTCCATAAAAAATTCTTTTTTATTAAACGTTGTATCCTTATACAAATGAAAATGTAATATAATAGCGTATGTGGCATGATCTATAATTTTCGAATATTACAGGTTGAGAGAATTAAGAAAGGTAAAATGAAGTATCTGGAGTGACATAATTATTACCACTGTAAGATGGAATAATGTTATTATTATTGACAGTAATACTACTATCAAATATTCGAAGCTATTCTTCATTATTATTTTTTTTTAGTAAATAATGACCAAGTAATAGTCATTTATTGTATATTGGATTAAGGCAACATTCTTCTACCCCAGATAGTAGTTCTATTTCTAAAATGAGGATTTAAAATTTTAAAGTCAATATATACTAAAATTCTATACAATATGTTCAATTTTTTGTGAATTTTTGTAATTTAGTGCGAAGGAAATGGTTTCATTTAGGTCTATTTTAATATTTTAAAAATATATATTTAAGTTCAATTCAACAATTATTTTACTTATAGGTGTTAACAAATTTTTAAATAATTCCGATTCAATAAAGATTAATATTTTTATTATTCTATTCAAAATTCAATTTATTTGATGATATAATACTGCTTAGTTTGTAGAACATAATTTACTATGTATTAATGAAAAAAAAGGTTATTAACTTGGGTAATTGGGTAAATTAACCCAAACAAATGTTTTTATCTATCCTTTCGTATCCTTTCAATTTATGAATACATGCCCAATTCTGATAGTGGCTTTCCTTACAAGACCATGCCTGGCAGTCCGCCCATGACTTTATTCATAGTATAGGCTTTACTGTTCGAACCGCATAATAAGGAGTTCCTGAGTGTTCGGAGAGGAGCTTTCCTAGGTCCTTTGTTCAACAGGTAGGGAAAAAGAAGAAGTAATAAACATTGTAATGTAGTTACACAATTTAGTACTAAAAAGCAATATACCAATTACAATCATATAAATTCTCCAAATGCCCCACAGAAATCAAGTTAGTTCAGTACCTCGCTGTAGACTATAACTAGATATCTAGAGGTCGCAATTTTATCCAATAAAATTCCAAAAAAATGTACTAAGTGGCATAAAAATGCAAAATATATAAAATTGTGAATATATCACATAAATCATGCAAAAATCAACTTTTTTTTGTTTAATATTTATAATTATTTATTAAATAACGCTGACAAAACGTACTTAGAAAACTCCTTAATTATTCATGATTTATTATCCGGACCTAAAACTGAAATAAGTCATGAACCACTATGAAGTTAAAAAGAATTTTTTTTTTTTTTTTTATAGCTAAGCCTATTCTGAGTAATACTAATAACATAAAAATCACTTTCAATTACATGTTTTGTTTTTTTAAAGTATAATTCAACTCTACACGTGTAAGACAATGCTTTGCCTTACCTCATATTTTCCTACTCCAATCTACAAATTTAATCAGTAAAAAAAATATAGAATGGAATTATAATAAATAAATATACATTGGCTTACACATTTATATGTGGAGGATATGAGAAATTTAGTTATGTTATTAAAATTGAAATCATCTAATTTAAGTTAAAAATTAAAAAAAATATGCAATTTTATACAGCAAAAATTGAATTTATGCAATATTTCCGAAAAAGGCAAAACATATATAATTATTAAACTAGTAGAATAGAACGACATGATTCAAATTTCTATTGAATTATGTCTCAACTTGAAGCAAGTGAACAAAAGATGCAATAATTGTAAATTTGGTCTCTAGTTATCACGCTTGATTTGGTAATGTAATGAAGAATGATCAAAGAAAGAAATTCTACTGTTAACTTCTTATTTAAGAGTGTAGAACCTGTTACCAGCATTGTTCCGGGTAACCTACGGCAAACGAAAGGTTGAATTGGAAAGGCTACCATAATGTAGGCAATACTAGCGCCATAGTCTGAATTGAATTGGGGGGGGGGGGCTCCCATCAGAAAGGCACTACCAATGAGAAGAGAGCCATCTTGTCTTCTGGTAGAAGCAATCCATTCTTTCTTTTGGTCTCTCATCAGTAATCTACCAAGAGTGAGTAGAACTCCTGAAATTTTTCTCAGAAGCAGAGGGGAGAGAGGCCTAAGAATGTGGAGGGAAGAAAGAACCTTGGAGTAAGTCCATCTAGCAATAGTTAACATCCACATCATCATCAACCACCTCAGTTTTATATCTAAAATTTCCATAGCCAAATCATTCAAAATTAACTAACCATATAATCATAAATGTTTTCTTTCGGTCACATCCTACACCACTTGTAACATAGACAATAGAATTTTATTTCATTTAATCATATCTCGTTTTTTCAATTATACACTCCACTCAAACCCAACCAGCCAACCAAAAATGAAGTGTTCCTGGCATTAAGGTGAAGGTATGCTGAAGCATACTTTTTACTTCTATGGAAATTACCATACTTATTCTGTTCATACTTCCTAAAATTTTATTCCATTTTGATGGTTATATTACTTATATTGTAAAAAGTTTGGCTGTAAAAATTACGGGCAGTCAAAATTTTCAATAGGTATGACTAATTTATGTTAAGAGAATTTTCATTTTTTACTCAATATCCAGGATTGATTTTAGTGTTTCACGTTCATTATGAATTCTGTAACTAAGCTTAAGGCAATTTTGCACAGTAACAGTTTTGTGTAATAAATGTCTGTTCATAAGTTAATAATGCATTTCTTTATGTTTTTATCTCTTAATTATTTTACTTTTTATATCTAAAATTCGAAAACGGTGGCAGGTTAAAAAAATATTAATTTTAATATTATAAACCCATGAAATGGTAGGAATAAACTATAAGAAGAATATTAGATAAAATATAAATATAATTTAATAGTAGCAGTAATTTATTCAGTCACAGATAACGTAAGAAGGTTTGACGCGTTATGTAGAGGTTTAATTGCTAGCTGCTAATTATTCTGATTAAATTATTTGAATTAAACTATTCATTCATTGTTTAATAATTTAGCTATAAGCATCTTTTGAATGTAGTATTAAACACTGGCAGAAATGTTGGTTCATTCAAAATGGAGAAGGCAACACATTGAATAATTGAATTGTAAAGGGCATCTCATTATAAGATGCTTAGTGACCACTGAGGTTTTGAATAGGGTTCGAATTTGATATCACGCCTTCCTATTTCTGTGTCTTCTATCTCTATTTAAGGAGAGAGCTCTCGCAAAGTATCAATCCATCGGGAAATAATTCGAATTACAAATGGAAAATTTAGGGACACTCCGACCTAATATATAATCATAATTAATTATGATTTCATAATTTATTTAATGAAAACTTCAGCTTTAAATCTACTGGTCTTTATATTCTTGACATATACTATGCACACCTGACAAAAAAAAAAGATTTATTTTTTAATTGGACGTATTCCAAAGATAGTAATAATAATTATATTTTTTATTTATTCTCAGACTAGTCTCTGCAGAATATTACAGGCATGGACAGAAGGCATTTAGACCTTATTGTATAGTACACATTTTAATATAAAAATAAACTTATAGAGCATTATTAAATATATTGAAATAACAAATTGTGGAAGAAAAAAAATTAAATAACTATATTTAACAGAATATGTAAAAAAATAAATAAATTAAACAGATAAAACTGAACCATATATCATCTCGAAAGTCTTAGAGAACAAACCTCTAATAATATAAAGGTTTCCCCCTGTAGTTCTCCTAGTCTCTCCCAGAGCTATTAGCCGGGAAGTAACGCAGTCTACGATAGAACTATTGGGATATGTTAAATTCATGACAAAAAAAAAGCAAACTTTTTTTGTCAAATGCTAAATAGGTGCCACTATTTAAGAAATGCAGCGATATGGTATTCATCACCATGAATTAGATAAATTTTGTAATTTTGTTGGCATAAAACATAAATTATTACGAAAAAAAAAATTCTTTTAATAGCACACTTTTTTACGTTTAATAGTACTGTATGAATTACAACTTTTTAATCTGGCAACGTCAGTAATTGTAATGAAATTACTTGTAGGAAAAGATTGTGAAAAAGTGACGCCAGTGTAAAGTTAGGACGCTAAGCCCCTTATAAGAGATTATACATAAAATTAGGGACTTAATCCTGCTTCTTTTGAAATCCCCTTTCTCTTTTATTCCAGAAAAAGAAATACTCTATTTAAAATGAACTTAGTGTTTTTTTTTTAATTTATACTTATTCAGTAAACTTCTGTTTTAGGGTGTAGATGTAATTGAAATTTCAAAAAAATGTTTTGAAAGTTTTTACAAGAGATTTAGTAACATTGTTTTACTTACACCACTTTCTCTAAATCAGTAAATACTTTTCAGAAAGAAGCTAGGAGGGTTTTAACCTAGCGCATTTTTTATTTTTTTCATAAATTCAGCTCTAGCAAAACCTTTTTATTTTAACATATTTATTGATACTTAATACAACTGTATTAAAAATATTCGCAAGTGTAAGACTGAGCATTTCATTTACCAGTACTGCATTTCTTTCCTTTATGTCTTTTTTTTCTCATTGGAGCATTTTGCTCTCCGGAGACCTCTGCGTTTCTTACTTTAAATCATGAACCGAGGCAAGAGATCCTAGATCTCTTACGAAATCTAGATTCTTCAGTCCCTAGCGGAAGAGCTACAATTTAAAATTGAAATTTTAAATTGTATAAAAAATAATTGTAAGATTTTTGTCATCATCACATCCAATTATATAAAAAACAAATAATGGCGATCGTAAACTATGAAATAAATACTCACGGGACTTCTCTTCAAAAAGTAAGTCACTTCTGCCAGGTTGAGACTGGTTACCATAATTTAATTTTAAGATAAACTCTTTATTATCTTCTGAATTAATGTCTGTCAAATGAGAGTTCGTATACGAGTTCTCTTTCAGATATTCGTATAATACAATCCTTTTTTCCTATTACAACTGAAATAAACTTCATCCACATAACGAAGTTCACTTCTGAACCTCCAGGCAGGAGTGCCTTTGATACCATTCATTGGAGTGAATATCTAACAAGATGCATGTTGAATGCCTCTCTTGTAGGCTGTATGGAATATTGTTCCTTAGAAATGTAGTTGCTATGGATATACTAGTTTTAGCTTTCTATTATTCAACAAGTTGTAATACAATATAGTTATTACTTTCAGAACGATTAAGTTCCTAACCTTGCAATGTACTGCCTACTTCAGAACCTGGAATCTTAACTATTTCACGTTATAAGAAAAAATATTCTGAAGTACTCCTATAACATAACATATTTCTAAATCCTGCTCCGATAGCTACCTCCATTTTTATTAAGGTAAAAAAAAAAATAAAAACATAAAAATAAAAAAAAAAGTTTTTCGTTTTCACATGCAGTATAAGATAGAGACGTGGAAGGAAGGAGGTAGGTTCAACAACCTCCATGATGAGGGCGGAATCGATTAGCGTAGCAGCGAAAATCGATTTGGACCTGTCTCACATCGACTTTGTATTTATAGAGAAATTCAGCATAACTTCTCACATTGCATACAGATTTTTTTTTTTTTTTTTACTAAATGCTGTAATTTAAATGCTGAGGATAGAACACACTGTCATTGCTAGTAAAATATACGTGTTGTAGATATGTATGATAATCAAGCTCCCTACATGAATTTCTGTTGATTGAAGATTTCACTTAAGAAATAATCTTAATGAAAAAAAAATTAGAGAACTAACCCTGTTTATCCTAATGGACGTAATTGTATAATTTATCTCATTAAATGTGTTTAGTAGGTTCCTAGTTAAGTTGTCAATAATTATTACTTAGTATAGTTGTTGGGTGCCTTCTGAACAGGAATAAAACCCCTCAAAAATTCGAGGAAAATTCATTAATATACTTTCTGTATGTTTGAATTTAAAGCCCAAATGTAAGCAGATTTCAATATGCTAAAATTCATTGAAGCGCCGGTACATTCGATTTGTACATGCTTGGAACTGTTGGCTGTAGTGGAAGGCACCCTACTAATAAAGCAAGTATTTGACTAGAAACTCTACGATATGGTTAAGAAGATTTATTGTAACTTTTCGTCCCGTAGGACAGAGTGTGTTTGTTCTTTAGTCGGATTTAAAAATATATAAATAAATTTAATTCATGTCATTTTAAAATTACAAACCAGGCCTTTCACAATCCATAATTATTTAATATTAATAAAAGTTTTGAAAACGAAATAGTGAAATTGAAGTGTGCATTCACAGACTTAATATTTGTATCACAAGCAATCAACTAGTATCTTTATGCATGTCTTATATGGTTTTACTTAGCCAGGATTATATAATCAGGCCAGATCTTTTCAGCAACACTATTTTTTTCTGCAGATTTTTTTATTTTTAATATTTTACTGAATATATTGGAAAAGACAAGCTGGGGTAAGAGAAAATGGAAATTAAGTGTAAGTTTTAGTGGTGTATCGTATATGATAATAGGTTCAGACCTAAAGGAACCACCCGAGGTTATGACCTAGGCAATAAAACATATTAACCTTTCAATTGTATTTTGAATGACAATTGTAGAATTGATAAACTTAGACTCAATATGAAAACAAAAATCCCAACTTGTACTTCTCAATTCATAATATAGTAATTAAACTTTAAGGAAATAGATCTACCATGCTCTCTCATAAGATTATTCGAACTCATAAGTATATAATTGTAAATATAATCCAATGCAACCTAGACTTTACTACATGATTTTAGAATTTCTGCATACATTGACAGTCTGTTCCCATCAGGAACCGAAAGATATACATAATACAAATACATAAATATATGAGTAAATGAATAAAGTGTTGTCATGGAACCCCCAGTCAGCGTTAGAACAGCTGAATAGCCCGAAACATAGCATGATCAAATATTTGTTCATATAATATGTACAGGTATTGAAGAATAAAAGAAAAAGGAAGAAAAAATGTAAATGATAACAATAGTACTCACTGAATAATGATGAAAACATAAATAAAAAAAATGCTATTATAATTTGTATAAATTAAAATATAAATCCATACCAAAAATATATAAAAACAGATCAAATAATAATAAAATATATGACAAATAAAAATTAATTTATGTACATGACAAAGAAAAATAAAAATAAAATAAATACATATTTCTACCAATAATGAGATATTTCCATTCTGCAGGGGAACTCCAAACCAAGCCTAGCCACCTTCGTGTGAAGGCAAAGCAGAGCTTCAGAGATCTCAGCGCTTTATTTCCCAGTCACATCACTGATATTGAGTATCTGCTACACTATTAGAATTCAGTTAAAGCTGTTCCAAATACACTTTGTTAAGAAAAACCTGATATTGGCTGGCTAGATAGGTTATATAACGTATCACGTTATATAACTATAGTCAAGATGATTTTTTGAATCCTAGTGTCGTAGATTTATTACTGATTCCAATACATTAATAATACTTATATTTTAATGATAAAACTTTGATAAACAATGAAATGATATGGTGAGACGTTTCCCATTCCAATATATATTATTGATAATTTATTCAGAACTATTTAGTACATTTTTTATTAAAATCTTCGAATTTCACACGTGATAGACACGTTTCAAACAATTCACAAATGGATGGCGAACAACCTTCAACACAAAACCACAGCCGAGTGAGTAACTGAATAACTAGGGGGCTGTTAGGATATATCTCCAGCAACTTAGTGACCAAACAAAGCCATTGCATTCGAATGAGCCCATGTAATTCAGCCAGGTTGTGGTAATGTGTCCCTACCAAAGTGAACAACTACTCAACTAAGCACCTAAATTTATTCAGGTGCGAGGTATAATTTTATTCTTATAAAACGTTTAAACTATAATGGTAATATTCTCAATTCCAATAGCAATGTCATTAGGGTTTCTAAGGAACTTTCACCAGAAATCAGGGACATCAAAAATCACACCTCAATAAGTAGGATACTGGTATCATTCAGAAATATTTTTAGTATTACTATAAATAAAAAAATAATGAAGAATGATATTAGTATTTTATATATCTATGTTCTTAGAAAGAGACAGAAAGAAGGGGCTAATCCAATATCTAATAAGTAGAAAAGTGTGCATTTAAAATAGAACAAAATATTTTAAAAATAGGCGTACAAAGCAAAAAAAAAACAACTAGAAATGTCAAATATAGAATGGAAATTTATAAAGGAACATTATACAAAATTTATAATAATATAACTAGAGATCGTATGTTGTTTGAGCAGTAAAAAGAGGAAAAAGTGCAGCAAAAACCCAAAATGAGAAAAATCTAATATAAAAAAATCAGTATTTGTTTGTTTATATTTTATGAGCGGCTATACTGTTCATCTGATTATGTTGGAGCGTTTTGCTAAATGCTTAGAATTTTCCCGGAAAAGGTATTGGCTATTCAGAATTCTTCGGTAAAGAAAAATAAGTTATTAGCAAAATTAAGCATTTTTAGTGCGTAGCTCAGAAAGCTTACATTTTCTTTATCGTTATTATATCACAATCGACTTTTATCTTTCTGAAGAATAAGGAAAACATATTACTGATTCAATTAAGTGATTTTATTTTTATTCAATAAAACATAGAAAAAAAACAAAGGCTTGAAGTAAAGTAGGCCAACAATTTTTTTTTTTTTTTTTTTAGAAATAAACAGGCGTGTTAAACCCTTAAATACCATTTTTCAAAGAACGTTAAAAATCGTTCATAACTGCTCTGCATTTTTCCCAATTTCTACCGTTGTAATGTTGAATGTCTGCTCTTTTAACTTACATTAACAAAATTTAGATTTAATACCCTTATAAAGGCGAAATATTGGTTTCAAATAAAGAATAACTATCCAAACGTTTTATTTTACATCTCCGGTTCTAATATGTTTAATTAGATCCGGTTCGCTCTCTATGATGCAGTTTATAGATCCCTAGACTACTTCCAAGTTTGGTGTAGCAATCTACAACTACATCAATTGTAGTCGTGTCAAAGATATTTCTATATTTTTACCATGCATTTCTATCATATTACTTTACTTACTACTATAAACTAAATAGTTATAATGATCAATTAATTAAATCATTAATTTACAAATAACTAAATTTATTAATTTATATCAAACCTTCAATTGTATTCAATTCACTTAGGTCTCTAAATCTAGCAAATGCGAAGAATTGCCAGGTCTGCTAGTAGTATTAAAGTAGTAGTTATTAATACATGGAATACTCTCCAACATTTTTTCAAATAAAGGAAACTTGTTAAGTACTCACCACTGAATAGTAAAACCAAAATAATACATTATCAATAAACAGTTCTAAGTCAGACGAAACGGTACAAGAGCCCAAGAGGAGAAAAATGGTAGTTATTTCACCCCATTTTTTGATTAGTTTAATGAAAACTGTGTATAATTAGTAGTAAAAATTGATGAGTCTGCCAAGTATACGTAGGGGGAATAAAAAATGCCGGCTTTTTCAAAACGAACTGAATTCAAGTAATTAATTTTTCATTTGGAGCTCTATATGAGATATGAAGTGGTTTATGACGTTTATCGTCGTTGGAGTAGTAGTTTTCATGATATTTGCTAAAATAAATTGATTTATAGTTGTTCAGACAAATTATCATTTGCCAAATTTATATTCATATGAGAATATTATAAAAAATACTTCCTCTACGAAGATAAGTGTAATAAATTACTTTATAATAAGTAAAATTTCTTTTATTTTGAGTGTTAGCAGACATATGTGCGTCTTATGGGTTTAGAGATATATTTTTCAAAAATCAAACATTTTAAACGAACAACTAAAAAATATTCACAGTTTGTGAATTTATTTTGTCTAATATCATAAAAACTGCTACTCCTACGAAGATAAACGTTATAAACTAATTTATATTAAATTTCACTCTTCGTATTAGCGTATTGTCCATAGTCAATTGGATTAAGAATTAAAACTGGAGTCAATAGATGATTACATCAAAAAAAGGTTCATGAAGTTCCATTCACAGTTACCAACAGTTAGGGGAGCAGTGACCTACAACTTTGGAAACCCAGCCATAGCCCGAAGACTGAACCCGAGCCTGCTATGCATGAAACCGTATGCTGCAGGACATGTTGTTATCAATTCTATTATTTTCATTACTTCTATTTTATTTATTTTTTCTTAGTTAACTTGTTTTTTGTTTTGTTTTTTTGTTTTTCTTATTAAAGGCAATTGCTTGTTTTGTTAGGTCTACAAATGTCGTTATTTTTGTAATTAACTTTACTTTTCTCTCTTATTAAGAATTATTAATTATATCTTTATTTTTTAAATTTATATGGTTGTTTGTAGTTAGGGGTGTCTTTTGTTTGAGACTATAACTCCCATAATCGCAAAAAAAAAAATTAAAACTTACATAAGCAGTGAAAATATTTTTGAACACATTTAACACGCTGACACGATGCATGCTATGCCAAATAAAGAGCTGTTGGTAGACTTTATCCGGAAAAGCTAATGGTAATAAGAATGAGTTGAAGCTCATGACCTGAGGTTGGCGTGAGGTTCATATGCAAATGGGCGTGAGAGAAATAGAAGGGCAGAGAGGAGATGTGCTTTGGAACGCCCCGAGCCTGTCTTCCATTTTTCATTCCATTGAGACCGGACGTGGACAGGGTTATGCTCTCCAGAGCCAGTCCTCAATCAGCCAGCTCGCTCCATCCGCTCTCATTTCTTCTTCTCAGTCCTTCCTTTTCATTAGGACCGTTTGAAAAATGAAACTCTCTCTGACAGTAATATGTTCCGTTCTACAGGATTAGGTGAATAAAGCTATGAGTTTTCATAAGATTCAGAATTCAAAAAAATTCAGTAATAGAACAATAAAAAAAAAAAAAACCTATTTTTAACTTAATATTTCAGTACGTAATAACACTACCCATAATAGTACAAGAGCCCAAGAGGAGAAAAAAAGGCAGTTATCTCACCCCAATTTTTGATTACTTTAATGAAAACTATGTATAATTAATAGTCAAAATTGATGAGTCTGCCAAGTATAGGTAGGGGGAGTAAAAAATGGCGGCAGTTAAAAACCGATAAAAAAAAATAATTTTTCATTCGGAGCTCTATATCTTAAAAAGTAGGAACAACACAAGAAAACCTAAAAGAACATCATTTAAAGAAAAGTAAATTTACTAAAACATGAGCCCAAATAGAGTTATTTACGTCAAATATTTTTCGAGATATAGCTTTTTAAAAAGTAACGTTTCAGAAAAATGTTGTATGGGACGTACTGACAATCAGTAGTTAGTGAATTTATTTTGAAAAATTTATATCTCAAAAACCATTTGACGTACAGATTTCTATTAGCACTCAAATTAAAGCTAGTTAAATGAGCTATAATGTAGTTTATGATGTTTATCTTTGTAGGGGTAATAGTTTACATGAAATTTGCTAAAATAAATTGATTTATAGTTGTTGGGACAAATTTTTATTTACCAAATTTATATTCATTTGTGAATATCATAAAAAATATTACCTCTACGAAGATAAGTGTCATAAACTACTTTATAGTAAGTTAAATTTCCTTAATTTTGAGTGTTGGCAGACATATGGGCGTCTTATGGGTCTAGATATATTTTTTTCAAAAATCCAACATTTTATACGAACAACTAGAAATTAACATTTTGTGGGTTTATTTTGTCAAATATCATAAAAACTACTACTCCTACAAAGATAAACATAATTAACTATTTTGTAGTAAATTTAACTAGCTTTAATTTAATTAATAGCAGATATTTGTACATCCAATGGTTTCGGAAATGAAGTTTTTCATAAATCAAACTTATTGTCCGAACAAAATCATGGCATAAATTTATTTTAGCAAATATCATGAAAACTACTATTCCTACGAAGGTACAGGTCATAAACTTCTTTATAGTCCATTCGTTAAACTAGCTTTAATTTGAGTGCTAATAGACATCTCTACGTCACATAAATCCTGAGATAAAGATTTCTCAGCTAACTACTAATCTTTCAGTAGATTTTTAAGAAAGTTTGCTTTTTAAAAAGCTGTATCTCGAGAACTATTGGACGTTAATAGCTCTTTTAGGGCTAATATTTCAGCAAATTTACTCTTCTTTAAATAATGTACTCTTAGATTTTCTAGTGTTGTTGGTAGTTTTTAAGATATAGAGCTCCGAATGAAAAATTAATGTTTTTTTAAGGTTTTGAAACAGCCACCATTTTTTATTTTCCCTATTATGTCTAGTAATTATACATAGTTTTCATTCACGTAATCAAAAATTGGGGTGAGATCAGTGCCTTATTTTCTTCCCGGCTCTTGTATGAGAATCATGAAGGGCTGGATCCGAGTTAATATCAGTAACAAGAATCTTTTTTAAAACAAGCGAGCTTATTCTAGCTAGATTTTTTGTGAGCATCCATTTTATATTCAATATATAAAGTGACACTTCTGATTAGCTGATTTTAACTAAAAAGTTGCTATGCCACCCCAGTCATAGTTCCTTAATATGTAATTTTATTTTCATACTTTGCAGACTCATCAATTTTGACTAGTAATTATATATAGTTTTCATTAAAGTAATCAAAAATTGGGGTGAGATAACTGCTTTTTTTCTTCCCGGCTCTTGTGCTATAATGAAACGTAAAAATGACCGAGCGTTAAATAATGCTATATTGGCAATATAAGATAAAAGTAATAATGAAGGCATTCCCCAGAGATTTTTTTTCATATATTTTAGAAACACAAATATTGTTGACGACGTTCTACGCGATATTAAATATGTGAATATGATAATTAATAAATTAATTAATATTGAAGATTTCACACCATATTTTATCTCAGGAATAATTATATATATTTAAAGTGCATATTTTTTTTTCAATTTAAATTATGGTATTTTGTTTAACACTAAAATAAGAATATTAAACAAATGTTTAATAAAATAAAACATTATATTAATTGATTCAAGTTAAAGTTAGAAAAATTATAATAAAATTTTAAGGAAATTTATTATGAATTCATATTTTTTAAAAATGTTTTAAACAAATAGTAACCGTGAATTACATTCTTGGTGAGCGTGGAGGCACTGTGGTAAGGCATGATGCTACTAACTTCAAGGACCCGGGTTCGAATTCGGCTGAACAGAATTATCTGTTACACTGTATCCGTGAATCAACCCTGTGGGTTGTTGGCCCCCTAGAGTCCACCCAGCCTCATAAATTAGGTACCCTTAATTGGATAAAAATCTGGCGGTCAAGCGTGATTCTGACTAAATCACCTCCTTGCACAACCGTTGGTCTAGTAACGGTACTTCCTTACAAAGTATTGCACCCTTAATCCTTCATGGATAGTAGCGGTACAGATTTTTTTTTTTAACTACACTCCTATATCATTTAATATTCCAAACTATATTTTAATGGAAACTCATCTGGTGTTTTTATTGTGAAATTATTATTTTAATAATCAACACTATCTATTCAACAAATGTATCTGTTCCAACAAATGCTGAAAAAAGTTTGTTAAATTTTCAATATTATTTTTTATTTTATTCTTTTTATTATTCAATATTAAATTCTTTACGGGGTGATTTTTCATTAATTTAATTCTATGTAGTGAAAATACTCTTCCTTGTTTAAATTCTTTATTTTAATGAATCACTAACAACGTTTCGGGTTATCTATGATACAAATTTATATTATTCACATTATGCATACAACAATTAAATTAATATCCCACAACTTTTTTATTTAAAACAATAACCTTAATAACTTCAATTATCACATTTAAGTTGACCTCATTATCAGTCATAGGTCTAATAACTATAATATATAAATTAATATTTGATAATATAATAAATATTTATATATTATTCATTTATTTAAAAAATTGTGGTATATTAATTTAATTGTTGTATGCATAATGTGAATAGTGTAAAGTTGCGATTGCCCGGAAACGTTGTTAATGATTCATTGAAATAAAGAATTTTTACAAGAAAGAGTAGTTTCACTACATCTACGTACTTTGATTTTATTTTATAAAACATTTACAATTACAATTACAAAAATTAGGAGATTATATTATTCGAGAAATAAGCATAAATAAGTTTTCTAACTGCAAAATAATTCTTCGTTCTTATTATCTTCATTTGATTTTAATGTTAAGAAACCTTGTCAATGTCAAAACCAGAACAAAATATGACTAAGTAGTTAATTAAGTAATATTTTAAGAAATACCATTTCGTGGATGAACTTGCATAAAAAAAATTATAAAGGTATAAAAACAAATTATCGAGGGGTTTGAGAACCATGTGAACAATATTCGCATTTGGTAGGAGATGTCTGGCAATAAAATGGGATACCAGGATTTCGAAGGAGCCATATCCTGTAATAGCACAACGTAGCATAACAGTAGAACTAGGAATGTCATAACACTTTCCAGTTAATAGCTATATCTAGTAACTTCTCTATGTTCTGCTATTTCGTTTTGCAAAGAATAGCTTTCGGAAATACAAATATCTTTATACATATAACAGAGAATTTTACTTATTTTAATAGAACCCCGCTTATCTGCCCTAATAATTGTGAACGAAACGTCACCAGTTAAGCGGGAGAATCGGTTGAGGAACTTACATTCAAAATAGCTAACATCCATAAAATTAAAAAAATAAAAAGGGACAAATTCCATTGTATTGTTCTGGTTTTCATAATGAGGTAACTAATAATTTTATTTTAACTTAGTTAAATAAATAATATATTCTACCTAAATATGAGTAAAAACATCTTAATTTATATTCTTTAAACATTAACATAAGCTTTTAAGATAAATCTTTTGTAAAATATTAACTTATGACTATAAATGTATATATATATATTTTAAATATTTATTTTATATTATTATTATTTTAGAGGTGGCGCAGAGGTAAGGAGCTGTGCTACTAACTTTAATGCCTCTAGTTTGAATCTGCCTGTTGGAGATAATTATTTATTCTTTTACTGTGAGTCAACCCTGTGGGTTATGAAGCCCTCCGGAATCCACTCAGCCTCATGAAGCAGATACCCTTAATTGTGTAAAAAACCCAGCGTCTGAGTGCAATCTTGGAAAAATCACCTCCTTGTACAGCCGTTGTCTATAAAAAAGTACTTTCCTACAAAGAACTGAGTTCTAACCCTTCACGGGTTGTAGCGGATCACTTCATCGTTGTTTATTATTACTTATTCTATTAATTCTCCTTATTTTGTTAACCTCTTTATCCTCATAAATTCAAGTGTCAGTATTTGTTGTAGTAAACAGCTAGTGATTTTAGATTAGAGCTATTTTAGAATGAATAATTTAGTTCTAATTATGCCCGAAAATGCTGAAAATAATAAAGTAAATTAAAGGTTTAATTTATTTATTATTAACTCCTATTGGTCCGGACATCCGGTTAAGGGTGATTCTACTGAATATGGGTAACAATAAAGCAATTAGAGTCTTAATTTTCGGTAAAAATTCAACACATCTTCAAACATAGAAATAAATACTGACCTACAAGAATATTAAAAAATCACTTTTTCTGTTATTTAATTAGTTTACAATTATTTTTATTTTATTTTTCATTGTATTTTTATTTACTTTTCCCTTTATCTAATTTTGATCTAATATTGAGTACTTACAGTCTTAATATTATCTTACTGCTGTTAAATGTGGCTGATTGTATTATTTCGATAAAAGGTTTTAGAAAATAAAAATAAATAAAAGAAAATCATTTATTGATACATTACTATCAAATTATTAAGTTATGATTTTATTTTTTAAGAATATCGATAACCTATCAAATACAATGAAAGAAAACAAATAAATTAAACAAGAGGATATTTACAATATCAAGCCCCAACAATGTTTTTCAAAATGTACTCAATAACAAATTACAAAATGTTATTTTTCTCTTTCGAAATAGATTTTTTGAAAGGAATAATAGTGAAAGTTGTCGCGAATGCTACATTTAAAACTTGAGGGCTGAGCCACAACAATTCAAAATCCAGGAGTCATTAAAATGTCTTCATTTTTGTGATTATTTAGATGTTTTCTTTGTCCATTACGATGATTTGTTTCTTTATTTTTTGGCATATTACGAAATATACTACAGCTTCTCTCAAAACAAGCAAAAAATTTAATAAAATACATTTTTAAACTTTCCATTGAGACTTGAATTCAGCAAATATAGTTAATACATTTTATTCCAAGAAAAGATGGAAAGAATAATTTAAAATCTATTTTTGAGAAACAATTTTTCTCTGGGTGAGCAAAAGTAATGAGAGGAACAGTGCTTGCTCATGGTAAATAAAACATCAGTAAAACATTACATTTTTATTAATTCATCAAGTCTATCAGAAAAAATGTGTCCCGAAAACGTAATATAACCAACATTAATGTTAAAGAGATTCGTAGAAACCATTTGATTAAAGTAAGACTTGAAAGAGCCAACTGTTTGAGAATTGAAAACGCACAGCTTTATTAACCTAACACAAATACTATTCCATTAATACTGAAAAAAAATGTTTTTTAGGTGTTGGAGAACTAATAATAAAACATTATAACAAAAAAAAAAGCCATAAAATGGAAAAATTGACCTCCATTATGAAAAAAAATAATGCTAAAATAAAAAATTCAATTTTAAACATAAACGCTTGGAAAAAAAAAACATTGGTTACATGGAAATGTACCATAAGAGAACTGTTAGGTATTAAACAAATCCATTTAAAATAATAAAACCAACTAGTGACAAATCATTAAGCAAAGCAAAACTAATTTCTTTTTTTGTAAAATATCATTTTCAGCTGATGATACATGAGTGCTATCGGTGAATAAAGACTCATCAGTTTCATCCCAGACTCTCCGATCCCATGTCACAACACTTTAAAAATGATATCAAAATCGGAAGATTAAAATAACTCCAATTATTGTCACAAATCCAAGAACTCCCATTGTAACAACACCATTATCGCAACATCCCCAGTGACGCAACATCCAGCTGGAACGTGAACCTCTACTGTAATCATATTTTATATTAATATTTGTTCTATTTCCAGTATATACTTTAATTTCACACAAGTAATAGAAATTTTATATAATTTAATAATGGTTTACATTAAATAGTTCTTTATTTTTATTATTAGTTTATTATTATTATATTTAATAGTAGTTTATTATTAGTTATATTTTGTACCTTTATTGACCACCGCTTCCTCCAATCTACATAATAAGGTCAATTGTCTTGTTCTTTTTATTTTTGTTTCACTCTGTCTGCTCTAGATCTCTCTTCCTTTATAAACCTTTTCTTCCTTTCGTAAGGACCTACAGCTAGTTCCTATAGGGCATACAATCTATTTCGCAACTGTAGGTGAAGTTTCCTTCCTGCAAGTACCTACGGCTAGTTCCCGTGGGACTTGCCAACCCCTTCACGACCGATGGCTAGTTTCTGTAAGACTCATTCTGTCAATTGATGTCCTAGCTGGCTTCCTAACTTGTATGAACACACATTGTCAAGGCCTTCTGGTATAGGTTAACTCAAATCTTTAATTGGAGCAGAACCATCTAATATAACACAACCTCATCAACCTTTTACTCTTTATAAACCTACAACTTACTCATCTACACTTCTGGCCAAACAAATAACTTAGAATTCACACATAAGACTGAAAAGCCAGTAAACTGCTAGTCAATTCCAATAATTACAACTCTTACGAGACTGGTTGTCCCCACCTGTGGTTCACGTATGAGGTTGACACACATATGTATGTGTTTTTCGAACTATTTCGTTAATTATCCTACACCTAAATGCCCAGTGAGACTGACTCAAAATGCACTTTTAAGCAACCTAACTCTCAAATATTTTCTCAGGGGGACCCACCTCTGTTCCAAGTCCTACTCCCGACTAAACTGGCTTGTTCAATTTTTGGACTAGTGGTTCACATACTTCTTTAGATTGCGAATCACTGAACAAGACTAGCGGTCAGAAATTCCAATTAATTTTAAATAACTAATTTAGATGGATATAAGAAGAGCTATTCCGACTTCCATAGTTAGGTTAAAGGACTATAGTAAGCCGTTGAATTCCTCTTTTATCCCATCGTTACGACACAAAATCCTTCGTAAAATCCCCAATGATCCTTATTTTGTCACTAGTAAAAACATTCATAATGGTTTGAATGTTGCATATGTAACCGATCAATCCCTAATAAGATATCCTTCCATAATAAACTCCCTTACTACCGAAATCTTCTAGTTTCTAACCATGCTTCCTTTTGAATTTCAGATAATTCATTAAGGTTATTCGATAGGTAAATTCTCCACAAATCTGCATCATCCAATTGTACTTCAATTCACAACACATAGGCTAGTAGTAGTTTTTATTTAATTAATTTGTCAATTTTTGTAACGAAAAACAAATATTTTAGCAAGGCTTCATCACATTGCAGATACGAGACTTTCTTTATCAATTGGATCTACGGGTATACTACATTTTGATATTCAAGAAAATGAACGAACTAAAATTACCGCGTTATTAAAAAAATAATGTAAAGTAGGATGTTCTACCTTGTTTCCCCTGAAACAGGTAAATGTAGAAAGGAAGAGAGATTAAACAGTTATCAGTGACCGGGGTTGTTGGTTCGGCAAAAATAGCTTTCGAGGGGGGAGGTGCGATGTATCCGACAGTTGTTCTACACTGATGAATGATGCAGGCCTGTCCGCAGTTCATTTGCCGACAGTAACAGATGAGAGCTCCACTCCGAATTTGCACCTTCTGTTAACCACTCAATTTATTTCTTAACTTTTGATTTGCTTTGTTTTTCAAAGTGGATAATGGTTATATTTACATTCCTATATAACATTCATTTAAAAATACTAGCTTTCTCTCACGTTTAATTTGGATTTTATAGACTTTTTCATAATCATGGCGAGTACACAATTATATGCATCTCACCTGAATAACATCCATAATTTATGCGACAAAAGAAGGGAGAAAATCACTTATTTTTTTCCTATTTATTTATTGAAATTTACGACTGTATTGCTTATAAATATATCTATTAAATGCTATATAATCATTATTATCTATTACAATAGCATGATTCAAACATATAGCGAAACTACAAATTGGTTACACTCTAACAACATTTCTATATTAGAAGTACTCCCCCTTTATACTAGAAGCCCATCGTCTTTTAAGGCGTTTGAAAAATAGTAAAGAATAGAAGAGGAAACAAGGTCAGGAACTAGTGGATTTGAATGTTTAAAGAGATTAGAATGGAAAGATTAACCCTGGAGAGGTGTAGTCTAGAGCATTTTGCTTATATTGGGAAAAAAACGTCTACATTTCCCTAGTATTTCATATATTATGTTTATACTATTCCGTTGAATCTTTGATGTTACTCCTCCTTTTACCTCCCGCTTACACTAATTTCAGTTATGTCCTGGCCTCCTTGAAACGGTAAGACTTAGTATTTCTCTCACAGTGCACTCCTTACGTGTTATCTGTTTTCTCTCATTTAAGCATTTTGCTCACCTGGACACCTCTTGCATTTATTATTTTAATGCATAAGCAAAGGCAAGAAGATCATAGTTCATTTACAAAATCTGGATGCTTCTGCCCTTAGTGGAACAGGTACAATTTACAATTTAAATTTAAATTGCATTGAGAGTAATGTTAAATATTATTATCATCATCAGCACTCCAATTTTATGAAAAAAATATTACAAATCGTTTACCATGAGGTATATGCTCCCGGGACACCTCTCAGGGGAACATTAAGATCTATAAGGATGTTTTTTTGTTGTTCTTTACAAATAGAGCAGGAGTGAGGATTTTACGAAGGATATCGATTTTACAAACGATTGGAAGGTTTGGATAATGAAGAAATTTGATTGTTCAGTGGAGCACAACTCATGTCCAGATATGCCTTAATATAGGCACTTACATCAGTATTTTGTAATTTGAATAATAAATCTGCAAAGTTCTCATGAATGGGATGAAAGACAACGAACAACATTTTTTTGGAATTTCTGCAGAAGCTTTCCTAATTTAGCTAGAGATATGAGATGGTTATCATTTTGCAATGCTATACAACACTATATAGGTTTAGATAGGCTAACATTTCTCAAAACCCAATTTAATATTTTAAATTATTACTTTAATTTCCTCTGAAAGTACATATTTTCAAATCTATTCATTAAATATGCTGTACTGGTGTGGGAACGGAAATGGATGCAATATTATAAAAAAAAGTTACAAACTAAATAAAGCTCCTCTCTCATAAATTCGAATTTTAGTGCATATAAATTATTATAGCAATGGTAATATTAAATTTTTCATGAAAATTAACACAACCCAGACGAGAATGATAGAATAATGATTCAGCTTATAATAGGACAGGAGATTCTTTTATTTTAGCTAGCTTCAGATTCTATTGAAAAATTTGTTCACAAATATTTTCATTGTAGTTTTGGGAACGGACGCAAGGTATTATTGTATTACTTTGATAAGCGTTATCACTCTAATACTTTTTCCAAGACTTTATCTATAATACACCGGTGCAGAATTTGAAGAAAATCTAATATAGTAAGTTTCAAAAGTGTCTCGAATTGACGTGGATGAACCGTACGAACTCATTTTTTAATATTTGAAGGAAATTTATACCAATTTCAATGTACACATTTAACTTAATTTACGTATTAAATTTCTGATTTTTATTTATCAGGACCTTTTTAAAGAGAAAAAACCTCAAACTATTAGTAGAAACTTCCCAGTTACAAGTAGTCTACCGGCTCTATGCTACTTACTAGGTAATTGTTGAGATTCAGTGGAACTGGATTTAGGTACTGCCTTTCCTAACATTAATATCAAATCAAGAACTCAAACCTAACTATATAACTAGTTTGTATTTATTACCCTATGAATTATAAAAACATTTTTCATTTCCGGAAGATATTGATTGACCGTGTGTAAAGATGAAAGGGAAAAAAATGCCAAAAAATTACCAAAAGGTGCTCCAATGACGTTCGTAAAAGTCTCTTAACAAATCTAAGTACGTACGAACTGCATTGAAAAAAAATCCAGTCCGATTTGAATATTATTTTTATTTTCAGATATGCCGTTAATTGGAAAAGGATTTAGGCTGCATGCCATAATATTACCTACAATACATAGAAAAGGAGTAGTAATGGTACAATGAAACGCTTGTGTAGGTACGGTATCCGTGACAACCTTGGAATCTGAAATATTTAAAGGTGCTTTACTGAACAGTAAGGGTGGGGTTATATTTTTTTTTTCGTTTTGACTGCCGTCAAAATAGCCCTGACGAAGCCCTGCAACGTGGGGCGAAACGTTGGCTCAATAAAATAGTATATTCTACTATTTGAGTTTTTTTGACCGCACCCGGACCATATTCCTTTCATAATTTTTCATTTCCATTTTTTCTCCCATTTTTACCAACTGCAACGCAGTTTCAAGATTCATGTATCAAAACTAGTTCTCAGAATATAATTTTTTTAAAAATAATGACCATGGAATATTTATTTATCCAGTCTTTGTTAATGTTATTTTTTCATACATTAATTAATTGTCATAGGGAAGTTTTCATCAAGAAAGATGTTTTTTTTTCCATCCGAACCGAAAATCTCCAATCGTGTTTACGTTTCAAATCTGCTGAAAATATTTATATCAAAATAATCGTGGATCTTGTGTGTATTATTTTGTATCTATGTTAATACAGATGGTGATAGAAACCATTTTTTTCAACTACTTAGAATAGGTATTTTATAACCACATCCTTACTGTTCAGTAAAGCACATGAACTACCTTTAAATATTTCAGATTCCAAGGTTGTCACGGATACCGTACCTACACAAGCGTTTCATTGTACCATTACTACTCCTTTTCTATGTAGGTAATATTATGGCATGCAGCCTAAATCCTTTTCCAATAAACGGCATATCTAAAAATAAAAATAATATTCAAATCGGACTGGATTTTTTTTCAATGCAGTTCGTACGTACTTAGATTTGTTAAGAGACTTTTACGAACGTCAATGGACCACCTTTCGGTAAATATATAAGATATTGTGTAATTACTTTAGAAGTTATTTCATACTAAGACTAATAATATAATATATATAATTATGAAGAATAATATATAATTATGTGATGTGTATTGACAATACTGGGTTTAGAAGAAATAAAGTGTGATCAAATAAATATTCCGAATATTAATGATTGCTAAAGCCGACTCTGAATATGTATGCAGCTATAAAGGCAATTACAATTAGACATTTGGGAAGTTTAGCAGAGCCACCTGTGGGGCCAACAAAGGGCAGGTTTGCATTCTATACTCTTATCTCTTAACTAATAACGATAAGCGGTATTGATCAAAGAATTTTAAACATCGAAGGATCCCATCTCGTGTTTTCTTCCCAACAATATAATCAGCAAATGAAATAGCTGAGAGGTATGACTCCGCCTCCCTAAAGACAAGAGAGGGGGACTGTTCGAGGCGTAGAGTCAGAAGACGTTTGGTGGACACTTCTGGCCGGAGATTTGCAAGAACTAGTAAAAGAATCCCATGGTAATAGACCAGAAAGAGGGAGAGACAGCAGGTTTGCTGACGGAGGGAGACAGAGGTGTTGAGGAATAACTGGAGCCCTGGAGATTGTTGAAATACTGGAGAAAAAGGAAAAGAATCCGAAGCCCCCAATATTCATCAGATAAGTGATAGCACTTTAATTTTGATAGCAAAACAAATTAAATAAAAGTAAAGCCCAGTATTATTAATTTAATTATATGCATAAATCAATATTAATCCCTTATCAATATTTTTAGTGTCCATAAGCTTTCTTTTATAAATTATACCCCATCTGCTAATAACCGCAATAAAGCTAATGTTATCTAAACTTCACTTTATCGTATAAAAAATACCCTGCATGCCTCCTGATTACCACAGCTAAAATTATCATTAAAATATCTTCTTCTTTTTTTTACTTGTATTTTATTTTAAATATTTCATATCTTTTAATTCACTCATTGTTAGCTTTATTAAAAAAAAAAAAAACATTAATCACTTCTCTGCTCTACCTGTCTAACCGAAGTAGGTAAGAGTCAACAAAGTTTAGCTATCTAATTGGTTAGCATTTAGCGCTCGTAAATTAGTGTTGGTGGTTACGGAAGAAAGCCTGCTCGTTCTTACAATAGTAGGGGTCAAAGTTGAATAAAACAAAATAAAATATACAACAACATATATATTTCACAAATACGCGCTATAACTATTAATAAAAGTCTTACCATAATTATTTTAAAATTTAATTTATATGAATTATTATTATTATTATTATATTTTTAAATGTAAATAGAAAAGGAATTCAGAAACTTTCAAATAGCCTTTTTTAATTTTTTTTTAGTACTTTATATTTAACATTGCCCTACAAATAGAGATGTCCTTTAAAGGAATTGATCCTTACCAAAAAGTTTCATTGCGCCAGTGAAGAGAAAAAAATATAACAACTGCTGTGTCTACTCACTTTAATTACAGTTCCGGTTAAATTGTAGTTGACATTATTGTTTAAAATAATATTAGGAAATCCGAAGGGCTTATCTGGAACATTCCTAATATCATTATATCTATACCAGGACATAGAAACTGACTTCAGAGGAATTGTTAATATTAAGAAATATATGTAAATAAAATAAAATTAAGATAGAAAAGGAAAAAAAAATTTTACTTGATAATGGCAAGTGACATTAATTGAAACGATAAGGATGTAAATAAATCAATTTTTCATATGTATTCGTACATATTTGTTTTCTTAAAGAAAGTATTTTCGGAATGTGAGGGCTATTGTTTAATAAAGTTGCCAATGGTATGGTTATCCAGTGTCTATCAAATGCCTGTAGTCTGTCAGTATGTCCCTAACAGTAACTCACCAAAATCATTTAATTTTGTTCACATTTTTTATTCTTCCAGAAAAATCGGAAATTCCGGTAGCTTTAAACCTTCCCATGGTTACCACAGTACCAATCCACTACATATGTAACTTGACAAAAGTTAATAAGTGTTTATCAGACAACTTAGATTTTCTTACTATTTAGGTAAGGTGCGCTCTGTGTAGTAATTACACCCACGTACCTTCATTTTTATTATATTTACATTTACATTTTTATATGCTAGATAGAATTTTATATAAGTAATAAAATAAATGAGGGATTTAATTTTCAAAAATTCATGATTTAATCCAAACAAGTGGCTATTCGAAGAAGCAGGACACATTATATGGAAATTTATATAAAATAAGATTTAACAATATGATCCCTCATAACTCTTAACTACATTGGATAATAGAGGACCAGTGCTATTGAAAATGAGAACAATAGTGTAACTAAATTTAAACTCAACATATAGAAGATTCTTTAGAGACTTCGCCGAGGTTTCCCAGAATTTCTGTTTGAACATGTGGGTATACGGTCTGTTACTACAGGATAATGGAATTATTTTATAATTAACATTAATTCGTGTAATATAAATTATAATATGAAGTGGAACATATTCATTTTTTGAAATTTTTACAGTATAAATTATAATAAGTTATAAAATAACTATATAAATGTATGTTCTTTAAAAGATTACAATTGATGGTTTAATTAAAATAAAATTTAATTAAAGTCTCAAACTCGGTTTATTAATGTTTTCAACATCCTACGTTTTGGCCAACCTTGAGGACAATCATCTATAATTCACACCACATATTCAACTATTAAAATTATTAAACTATAAAAAAAGGATATTCTGCTCAGGTTCAATAATTTTGGTTGAATTAACCTATTTGGTCGCGATTATATTTAATTTTAAAACTTCTTATTACAAATTATCTCTCATTGTTATCACTAACTTATCAACAATTGTTCCGGGCAACCTACGGCAACCGAAAGGTTGATTTGGAAAGGCTGCCATAATGTAGGCAATACTAGGGCCATGGTCTGAATTCAATTGGGGGGCTTCCATCAGAAAGGCGCTACCAGGGCCCATGTGGCCAGCATCAAAAGCTTGCCTCCTCCAGCGCTATCGGTGGAGAGAAGCAACCCAGACTAATGTGAAGAGAGCCATCTTGTCTTCTGGTAGAAGCAATCCATTCTTTCTTTTTGTCTCTTATCAGGAATCTACCATGAGTAAGTAGAACTCCCGGAGTTGCTCCTAGAATCAGAGAGGAGAGAGGCATGAGAATGTGGAGGGAAGAAAGAATCATAGAGTAAGTCCATCTAGCAATAGTTAACATCCACATCATCATCAACCACCTCAATTTTAGATCTAAAATTTCCATAGCCCTGTCATTCAAAATTTTACTAACCATCTAATCATTAATGTTTTCTTTCAGTCACCTCCTACACCACTTGTAACATAAACATTACATTTAATCATGTCTCATTTTTCTCAATTATACGGTCCACTCCAACCCAACCAGCCAACCAAAACTGAAGTGTGTCTGGCAATGCGGTTGAAGGAATGAATGAATACAACAATCGTAATAATAGTTAACTTAATTTGTTATTAAACGTTTTTAGATTAAATGAAAAGTGACAAACTAGGTTAATTTGACTGAAAATATCAGGCCTGGGCAGAATAGCCTTCACAAAATTTTAATAGTTGGATCTAAGGTGTGAATACCTTAATCATTAACCTACAGTAGTTTATGTTGTAGTGTAATGGGCTGGACTGAATTTTCATGGAGTAGATCTGAAGTGTTTGTGTAGATCCTGCCCCGCCGGATCCGCTCCACTAGCACTGCAGCTGTAGCACTGCTGGTGTAGTGGTATCATGCTAGATTCCCACTAAAACCTTCAGGGAGCGACAGTCCTATATCACTTTTGAAATATTAGCTTAAATTGGGAAGAGGAAACTTTAAGATAGTTTAATCAAGCAATATTTAAAAAGCTCCTGAAATTGAAAAAGGGCGTGAACACAAAACCCTTAGATATGAACACAAAAGAATTAAATTAATTATATTATATGATTAATTATATGAATTTTAAGCTACCCAATGATATGTATTTTATTCTATCCATAACATTTTTTTTTTAACTGAATATTTTTTTTCTTTCAGTTTCTTTTACAAAAATGTAAAATAGAGTGTAATTATTATCAGAAAAATTGTATTGTATAAGGGTCATCTCAAAGCAATAAAGTAAATATTGTACATTTTATATTTATGTAATAAAAATATGTTAATATTTAATTTTCCTACGATAAACTTATTTATATAAATGAATTATATCCTTAAAGTTATAGGTTCTACTGGATGAGTTTCATTAAAGTAAATAGATATATCCCCTTTCAATAAACAAATATGTAAAGAAATTAGAGATTTTAAGAAATTCATGAATGGTAAAAAGGATATCGTGTAAAAAATAAATAAAACAAAATAGCAATAATGTGTCTCAATGATTAAAACAATAAAATGAATAATGTACTTAATGATAGTAATGCTTACAGAAAATTGCGTAATGAATCATTCAAAGATATGTTATTAGCAATATGTATATTGTTAATAATTTAAGACTAGTAAGTTGAAAAGAAAATGTGATATTGAAAGATATATTTAATCAGGTAATTGTTTTCTAAATTATAAAAAAAAAAATGTGGTTTATTTATTGATTGTTGTATGCATAGGATGAATAGTGTGAATTTGTTTGTAGATACCTGATGATGAGGTAGATATTAGATGTAATTAAATTAAATTAAATAAGGAATAGGACTTTTCATTCACTATATCTAATTACTTAAATAAATTATGATTTTCATGATCATATTAATTATGATAATGATTAAATCATTTAATTTTAAAAATATATAATGATAAATAATACATACCTCAAAACTTTAACCAAAAATGATAATGTTTTACATACTTATATATATATTTTATAAATCTATCAATTAAAGAGAAATTTCATTATTTGTGTATATGGTGGTGAATTTGTGTGGATAATCTTATTTAAGAAGAATTAAATATTTATGATTTTAAATTAAAAAATAGGTTTTTAACTTATAATTAATGAATGACCTGGGCAGAATAGCCTGCAAAAGTAACTCTAAATTAATGTGAGGAAGAAATTATAATTGAAGATGTCCTTGAGGATGGCTAAAATGCCCGAAACGTTGGACTGGTGAAAAATAAAAAGTGTTAGACAAAAAAGGATACAAGTTTTGATTTTATTAATAAATAATTACCTTGTCTCATGAAACTGAAATAATATAATTAAAGAGAAATATCGAGTAAAAAGATTTTAATACCAATAATGAAAATTATATTGATTTTTCAGTAACTTTAAGTTTGCTCTTTTCGAAAGAGAATTTCCCAGTTCAAACACTAATAATTGAAAAATATCTGCCTGGAAACAGACAGCGATAACTCAATGTCAATACGCCTTGGAGCTTTATTGATAGTTCTTGCTCAATAAACAGTATCATGGGCGGGGATCTATGGCCGGGGAAGGGGAGGCCGGGATACTGACTGAAAGATGAACTGGACGGAGGTGGTCCATTTTTTGAGCGGCTAGCTTGGGCTTTGGTGGATGGTGTTTGAATAAGGCGATAAAAAGACTGAGCTGGTGATAGATGGGCGGGTAATCCGTGTATCGAGGACAAAGGCCAGCCTGGACATCCTGCAGATAACGGCTGATAGCAATTATACAGCCCATATCGGCAAAAAACTCACTCCCTCCATATTTCACTCATTCTATCACTGCTTTATTTGGTTCGAATAACTAGGCGCTCCTACCTCCACGACAGTTGAAATAAACTATTTCAGGACCGTTGATTCAGGAACATATCACGCTACGTGTAACGCTTCCGCCTCAGATATGCGGCAACAGAAATTATAGGACAATAAATAAATAGTCCACTGACAATAGATAAAATGTTTTAATATTCATAGTTGTTGTATATTGTGTTGCAACAAACTTGGCTTACTCTGGATGTGGAAGAATATAAGATCTTCCTCTCATTCTCTCAAGCATATAAATTGATATTTAATTTCCATAAAAAAAAATATATCACAAGAAGAGAGGTCCCTTCTCACTCGTGACATCGCAGACGGTGAGAAAGCGCCACAGACCACAACCTACCCTTCTTCAGGCAACGAAAGGATATCTATGTTCATTATTTATACATTTTCCTATTTTTGTATTATTTTTTTTTTTGAAATAATAAAATTAATAAAAGGGTGAGAAAAAAAAAAAAAAAAAAACAAGAAAATAAAAGTAACAAAATTATTTATGAAGAATATAAATAAGCTATGATAGGACCATACTTTTGATACGTATTTCTTTGAAATTTTATAAGTATAGAATAAAAAAAGAACGATAGTTTTCACAGTACTTTATTAAACAATAAAAGATATACAAATTTAAAAAAATATAATTTATTTTGTAAAAATTAAGAACAGGCCAAAATTATATACCTTATTTCTTTGTTAAATGTGTTTATTAAAAAAAAAAAAATAAATCCACATAACAGTTTAGGAAACGCATGTAGACAATGAAAAAATACCCGTTTGCCAAAGTCTGTGTGGAATTTTAACTTAAAACTATGACAAATACATCATGACAAATAAGTGTGGTTTGGCTTTACTCCCTCAAATACTAACCGACTGAGCTCTTTCCTGCGTAGCTCGTGGTACATAATTGCTATGAGCCCTGCTAGATTGCCTTTTAACAAAGTGAATAATTGTTCTGGAGAGCAGGTCCGTTGCCTATACTATTTTGATCTTATTTCGCTATACTTGGAATATGATTCCTAGAAGTGGATAGTTTCTTCCTTTTCGTATGAGCTTAACAGACCGGGCAGTTTTCCAAATTGTCATATGTCCACGATTTCAGGTTTAAATCGAGTAATCGCGGTCTACAACTAAAAATCGCTCTCATCGATACCAAATCAAAATTATCGTTGAAATACGACGTTACCGTATTTACCACAAATAATCTTGCGCACAACGAAAAACTGAATCGGAGACATTTTTTAAGATTATTTTGTTTTTGCGATTCTTTTACGCTGTATCTAACTGCGGTCAATCTCCATAATACTTCTCAAAAGAATTTCCCTTCTGTCAACCGACTTATTTTAATTTAAAAATCTCAAACTAGGGATTATATCATGCCATTATTCCCTTTCACTTCAGCTTACAGAATAAGACGGTTCATACCGACATACGATGGAATTCTTTAAAATAATCTATCATGTTGAAAAACTTTGCTAAAAGTTGTTAAGCAAATGGAAACAACTCAGTGCATTCTAGATGTATTTAGTGATAAGAAAAAATGGTTCAAATACAAACAAAATAAGGTCAGGAGCTTGAAGTCGGTTGTTTTTCCATTCATACAACTAAACGATGTTCTCACTTTCTTAAACTTCCATTTTAACATCCAGAGCTTAAATGGTGTATTGAAAAACTAAAAAACACGAAAAAAACAAAAAAACAAATCCGAATCTAAATTTGGTGGTGAACATTTTAAAAATTAAAAAAATATACATAACTATGACAGCAATATTAACTAAAATTATAAGAAACAAATCTTCATTCTTTAGAAGAACGATTTTAAATGATATGATGACTGCTCTGTTTTATAGAATCATTAATATTTAGATATTTTTTAAAAACATTTACTATTTTTATACCCTAAATATTGTCATAATTACAAGAAGACATCACTACTATAAGTTTGTTTAGAATTTAGTAACAAAGATCTATGAAAAATAACATAAATGTTTTAACTTAAATGTGGCATTCATAAAACATTTTATCAATACAATGGACTAGTGACCTGGCTGGGCGAGAAGCAGTTGAATCTCTTGGACCCAGATTTGCTTTCCACACGGAGGTGGCAAGGCTTGCTTGTAGTTCCCTGCAGAAATTAAATATTTTATGTAGGTAGGAATGTATTTTTATTTTATTGTTACTTAAATACATACTTGTATATAAATTATTATAATGTTTTTGATATAGTTTCATATTTTTATTTATACAAATTATGATAGTATTATATATTTTTTATTATTATTTATATATTTCTTTATTATTAGTATTTTAAATGTAATTTTAAATCCCACCATATCACCTTTACTCTCCGTCGTAAACCCATAGTATCCTTTATAAATACTCAACAAACTCCGGTTAAACAGATTCGATACTTAGGACTCCATCTTGACAAGAGACTTGGAATCCACATATAAGACTGAAACGACAAGAAACTGCTTGTAGATTTCGATTGCTACAACACCTACTTGACAAACACTCTAAGCTTCCCATTCACTACAAAAAATGGAATTGAGCTCCGGGGCTCTACCAAACCATCAAATTCCTTCCGCATCCAATCCTTACAATTTAAAATCCTGCTCCTTATTACGTTACAAATAAACTCATCCACAAAGACCTTAACATTCGTTGCATATTTGGTCCAAAACAGATATGCGTCTTTTCATTCCTAACTCCTTACCTATCCTAACCCATTAATTCTTTATCTCTTATCCTTAACAATCCCTGATAATCCTCCGAGGCGTCCGAAAACAAGATGACCACGGGACCTAATTTAAAATAATGCTTGAAGTACCACCAATGGGTGGTTCCTTCCCAAGATTTTCAAGTGTAAATGAAACCTACAACATATTTACTTATTGTATTTATTATTTGTACAGTTGTGAATCACATTAAATAAATAAATAACAAAAAAGGAATTTGTTTTCTTCATTCATTTCTGTGTATACTGTATAAATATATACACCTATACTTAATTAATTTAATGTGTGGTTGATTGTATTAATTCTTTAAAATTAAAAAAAATAAATAGTACCTATTCACTATATTCATATATTTTCGTAACCATTTTAAACATATATTGAGAGAATAAAAAAAGGTTTGAAAATATTATATCCTCTATTTGATTAGATTACTGTGGATTTAATTAAAAAATAAATAAATATATACTATAAAGAGCACAAAATAAATTTACTCTTGTTTTTTTTATTCCCACCGGCAGTTCCTAATATAATATCTGGCCTGCCGTACTTTATTAGCAGAGTAAGGCAATAAAGAATTATAAGAGGTAATGAGTCATAAATACAATCCTGACCTGTTTTGTTAATTACTTTTGGAAACAAAAACCTAATAATACTTTTTTTTGTCCTATGCCAAGGTAGGCCTTTCTGCCATTTTATTCCTCACACTCCTATAAAAATGGCTCAATTAAAATGGCTCTTTTTAAAAATAATAAGTCAAGTTGCCGAACAGATAAAATTATGATCGGATTAAATTTCTCCTTCGTTTTGTAAAAGGCATAGTTATTATTTCAAAATGCCAAATTATTTGGTGATGTCAGTGGTAAATTACTCAATGAAGGATAAGATTATTTTAAGTCCAAAAGTCCTTATGAAATCCTTTAACACTTTTAGGAAATACTCACATCTAAAGTTTTTTGTTGTTGTGAATTATTTAATTTATAATAAATAAATGAATATATGTTCCAACTAAATTAATAATGAATATAAACATTAACATTTATATTAAATCTTATTCAAAGAGATTTCCTTATGCATTAAGACAGTGTTCAAATCTTTCATTTACAGTAACGGTTGTCGAAAGGCATTGGGTATGTGCACTTTTCATGATCCTCTGGATAAGATACCACAGGATTTTTCGTCAGGGGTAAAATTTAAAAAAAAAGTCTATGCAAACCCGGTCCATGACCTAAATTCTTTACTATGAAGGACAATTCAATACAAAAGCACATATTCTAAGATTCCGTGATTCCATCCCTCAGAATACCTCTCTCGTTTTTCCCCACTACGACTACGGTCACGTCAATTCAAGGCCAGAAATCCTCCATCTTTTGGTATAGAGTTGAGGCAGAAGAGACTCATGAATTGCTTAGTAATATTTATCTTTATGTTTCCCAGGCGGCCTCATGTCCCCCATTGGTATACCGTGTTAAAGTGGTATAACCGCAAATTTGTATCAATCCTTAGTTATATGTAAATATATTGTTCATACTTGTCCACGCTCAGCGGAGAAGGGGGTGAGTTAAAGGAAAATAATAATAAAAAAAAAGGTGTAATCGCCAAAAGGAAAAAAAAAAAAAACAATAAAGAATAAATTGCTCCTTAGGCGCCACGTTATTTTTTTTTTTTTTTTGAAATAACGAAAACCCCGAAACAATATGCCCACAATATACCCTTAAATAATAATCGAATTATAACCACTGGCGAATACCTTTACATGTAGATAACAGAAAACCTAGGGGTGTTACCTTCCACCTGTTGAATTATCGAAATATTAAGTAAACATAACAAAAAAATCATAGGTAAAATTAACAAGTTGAAAGCAGTGTACATGAAATTCATATCAATTAATAAAACAATGAGAACTGATAGGTTGATTTAACTTTAACTTAAATGATTAAGCTTATCAACTATTATTTACATTACTGCAAAAATGAATATAAAAGTGATATTAAAATAAAATTTAGTTCAAACCCCACGTAGTCGTTGGGTGTACTCCTGGTAGAACACAAGGTTGTCCGATATTTCCTCTCCGGTCACCGTATCACCAGAATTATCGAGATATAATCTCTAACGATGTAATGTCGCAACTCTCTTATCCAGGACGTGTTGAAGATTCCCCTTCACAAAACCAAAGCCCACTCGTCTAAACAGTTTTGTTTTTCCCCATAATCCCTTTTGTCTACGCATATATCGCCAGTGTTTTTATCTTACCATGGCAATCGTAACAGTGGCTTTATCTAACCTCCCAAAAGGAATATCTCCAAGGTGTATTCCTATTCGAAGTATTTAAACAAAAATATCTATAGCCTTGATCTTTTCACAATACGATTGCCCATAAATCCATTAAAAACCAGATCCCAACCGATTGATTTATAAATGCCCTCCCATAGTACCGCCTCCTTCAGCAAATCCTTCATCATACATGGGAACTCTCTTCACGTCTCCATTTACCAATCCTCATCCTATTTCTTTTAAAAAACACCTAATCCTTCACTTACCAAATAATTAAACCTAGATATCAATGTGAATAATGTAAATATCGATATATTGATTATTATAGGTTGTAATTTAACCTGATGTATTAATGTAATTTTAACTGGTAAACTGTAAGTTAAAAATGGTTGTGAGACAATTGATCCTAATGGTGAACCGTGTGTTTATTCTTAAGAGAGTTTTATTCTAGAATAAAATTATTTTTTAATTTCTTTTTATAAGCAGTACCGTTCGGAAACTAAGACTGTGGAAGAAAGTTGCAGGGGATGTCTTAATGTTCGAGGCAATCCAATAAATAAAAAAAAAATTGATATAAATACAAAAGTGAATTAATGGGACTATAACGTCAATCTGTTTTTATTTTTTACTTACAGTGTTCATTTGTACATTTATTATAAACATTATTCAACGATAAATTATTTAGGTGGAATATTACAAGAAAGCATAATCATACAATCACTAAGCTGTTGATAGCGTTAAATTATGCTATAGAACGCAAATGGAAGTTGTGACCAACTACAAGACTTGAAGTGGTTAGCCTAGATCGAGTCTAGTTGGTGCAATGCTGTATGTAGATGCGGGGGAGATAATTAGTCTCGGATATCTCATGGATAGTATTTAGAGATACCAATGGATGTTTTATTAACAAATATAAATAATAACATGATATTGCATTAAAATGATTTTTAACTTTCAAATTCGATGTGGAAATATTTTAAAGAATGCCATTGGTTTTTAAGTCTTCAGCAGTTTACGCTATTATCTAATCTAACCAATCCCGTACTACTAGGTCCCGTTTAACATCTTCTCTCCACCTCACCATTCCCTCTAACATACGTCATGTACCAACCCTTCCCTCGTTAAAAACCCTTCTATTTGACTACCTTTTACTTCACCAATCTAATCCAATATTATCATAGTACAGATATTGCGTAACTACCTTTTTGTTTTGTTTTTTCTGTAATTAGTCAGATAGTTTTTTAATTAATTTATTTTTTTCTTTTCTATATTTAAAATTATTTATATAAAATTTTGATATAAGTTATAATTAAGTGGCCACACTATTTTTTTGCCAGTATATTTAATTGTAAAATTAAAATTACCTTATAATTATTCTAAAGGGACCTAGTCTCATAAGAATAAACTATTTTTCATTTGATTTCCTTACCACTCCTTACCACTACTTAACTATATAACTGGTATCAATCCTAAAAGGGAGGCGAGTAGCTTTGTGGTAAGGTACTGTATGTATACTACTAACTTAGCTGTGAGAAATAATTATACTATTCGGAGTCTACTTAATATGGTACCCTTAATTAGGGAAAAAAATTTTGATCGAGCGTGATTTTGAACAAATTATTTCCTTGCACAACTGTTGGTCTACTATCAGGACATCCTTACTAAGCACTGCATCCCTAATCTTGTGTAGATTGCATCAGTTCAGATGTATTTATCAATCAAATCAATATGTGATTCAGTTCTCGAGACAGATTTCTTATTTAATTTTCATTTAAGAGGTCTATGTTATGAAAATATTTATGAACAGTCAAATTGTTTGCTAGCAAAAAGTTAGAGACTTAAAATATTTTAGCTGCATTAAACTCCATGAGAAGTAATGTAACCAAGCAATACCCTTGATAAAGCTTAATATTTTAGTATTTAGTCACATATTTATGAAAAAGATACCTCTTCTTTCAAACTAAGTCATTTTTAATTTAGAAGATAGGTAATTTTTTCTGAGTTTTCATGTACTGTTTCTTTCTACGATTAATTTTTTTATGAATTACAAATGAGTTACTTTGTTACAAACAAGGCCAGATCCAGTTAACAACAATATGCTGTAGATTGGAAAACCCATATTTCACTACAGTGGCTAAAATAAAATATTACATATTGAACCTTTGGCTTAGTGAAGCCATGGGAACCGAATAATCTGATGTATTAGGCCCCACTGGATCTAAATGTGATAGTATTTGGAACTAATTGCTTGTGGAACTGACTGTTTTATTTTTTGTATAGAAGCTACACGTTTGAACGTTTGAACGCTTGTTTAACTTGTTACTAGCAAGTTTTGTTAGCTCTAGCATTGAATAGAGGACGAATACAGTGAATACTCACGGAAACAGAGTCAAATTCTTTTTTTGAAAGATGGACATAGCTGTCTGTGACTGAGCGGGTAAAAAAAAGTTTAGTTTGGTTTTTTCATGATTCAATCAAACTTTTCAAAGTATTCGCAAGAAAGGCCATCTATAAGCAACATAAAGATCCGTATGGACATATAGCTTGTGTGTTTAACCATATAAGAAAAATTGTCGTATTATTACTGTTTTAGTTACTGTTGATGATTAATTAACCACAAATATCGAGTTATTTGAATGAATTACCAACCTCCTAGATAAATTAGTTTACGAGATAAGTGAGAAGAATAAAATATGACATGTAAATACTGTTTACAGCAAGGATGGTTATTATGTTTTCAACATAAGCTTTTTTATTAAAAAAATGAGTAATTAATTGCTGAGGGAATTAGCTTGGATATTCTCTTTAATTGTTGTATACACTTGTGTCTGACAAGTTTTAATTAATAAAGCTGTTATTTCTTTCCAAAATCTTCATAGAACTTCCCTTAAAGTGTTGAATATAGGAAAAGGCCAATTTGGACTTACACCACATTTGCTCTCAATGGGTCATACGTAATGCAGAGTATATTTTTATTCATTGTCGGAATAGGTAAATCCGGTATTTTACCGTTTTTTAAATTGTCTTATTTAGCTTATTTGGTAATGATAATCCACCTGATTTTGTTATAAAATCGCGATTTAGTCACCAACAGTTAATTAAAATTGTATTTTATTTTTTTTTGCCACGCAATAAAAGCAAGCCACCATTATTTTTTGGCATGATGTCATTTCGACATAAACATCAACTAGGTTTATCTAATTATTGTGAGTGTTATTTTATTTTATTACGCAATTATCTACTATTCGTCTAATTTTTGTATTGTTCTTGTGCAGTACCTAATTAAAAAAAATAAAAGAACTACTATGAAACTCCACAAAAGTTGCTTATCCAAATGCTAAAAGAAACATATGCAGGCTATAAGGGGTCAAAAATTATTATTTAATCTAAATAATATATTATATTTTTGTGAAAATTACTCCGATGTACAATAGATAATCGAAGATTATAATACATGATACAAATTATAACTTCATATAAGGTTATACTAATTCCGAAATACTACTTAAAGTAAATAAAAACGTAATGATATTACCTTCTCGTTAGAAAACAAAATGGAGCATCATGCACAATAAATAATAATGCAAATTCAATTGAATTGAGAAAATAAACTGCAAAATACGTGACAATTTAAAACTAGCTAAAAGTGTGAATCCCTAAATAAATGTTGTTTGTTTATTTCTAAATGACGTCACATTTGAAACCATTAGGGTGGCTAACATTTTCCTTCTGTTGGTATAGTGCGTTCAAGGTAAGTTTGTGTGTTGTAAAAGGAATTCGCGCACCCCCCATCCTGGCACCTTCCCTCCTCCAAACGATAACAAACTTTTACTGGGAACAAACCAAGAGTCCAGAACATAGTAACACCCAAACAGTTCGGGATTAGATAGGTACTTGGAGGACATTTATCCCGTCTATTCTCGGCCTCCTTGTTACGAATACGGGAGGTTACAGTTTCTTTTGTTTATCCTTCATCTTTGACTAGGATTGTTTATTGTGTTGCTTCGTTGTGAAATACAGTGGAGCACTCGGTTTTATTAATTTAAATACGTTTTTTGTTTGAGAGTGGATAGTTTTCCCTCTATTCAGTTTTCTTGACATGTTAAACTTGAAAAACTGATACAAAGAATTTCTATTTCTAAAGTTGTAGAAGTAGGTCGAGGAGAGGAAAAGAAAGGTTAGAAAAGGTAGTCATGTCAACTGAGTAAATTTGTTCCAACAACCTGTTTGTTTCCAATCCAGAACTAAACAGAGCATGCGCAGTACAGGGGATTTGGGAGGGAAACACGTACTACACATGAACTGTACAGTCTGAAGTGGAGAGAAGAGTGGGTGTTAGCAGAAAAACGTTTGTCACTTCACATCCCTCCCTTTACTCACTGGCAATCTCATCTTGGATGCACTATACACAAATTAAAAATCTTAGTTTTTGAAACTAAAATTAAATCTTAATCCTGTATCTATATTAATTAAAATATGTATAATTGGGTTTATAAATTTACTGACAATAATATTAACATTATTTAACATTTGTTTTCTTATGTCGTCAAGTAGCCTATTCTTTAAGCATAATAGAACATTTTAAAATGTTTACTACGACTACATTTACCGTTTTCCATTGAAAGTTCCTTGCTTGAAAAAAAAAAATGATTTTTTATTTTAGTTATTTTTTTTTGGCCATTTTAGATCTATGGGGCTTTGGTTAGACTTTGTCGATTTAAAAATGCTCTTCAATATCTAAAACACATTACCACCTATTTTTTGGCACATAATAATTTTCCCAGCCTCCCTATTTCCATTAGTGCCTCTACGTAGTAGAAAATCTGTGTACGTGAAGTGTTGTAATATAATATCTGAATATCTGTACTGATGAGTGTAAAGAATAAATTAATGTATATATTGAATTTAAATAATGTATACATAATGCAAAAAAAATAACATTTTAAGTTTTGACGTTAAAAAACAAATAAAATGGCGAAGTCATGAATATAATTAGTAATTAACAATAATTTAATCAATAATTATATATATTATAATAATGTATATAATTATGCATGTTATTAATAAATTACATAAGGAACCAGAGAGGATCCTAATCCACCTCCACTTGCTGGAACCCATTACCGACGCCCACAGGTAAAGGTACTACTTGAGCGCTCTCTGTAGGCGAAAACACCACCAATTAACTGAAAGTTATGGCGAATTTCTGTGTAATTTTGATTGTTTTGGTTATTTTAACGACCTAAATAATTTTAATGAGTAGATGTATTATAATTAAATATAATGCAATAAAAACTGTGTTAATAAAATTGTGTAAAACAATCAAAAGTCGATGTTTTAATAATGGAAATTTTACCGTGAAAAGAGTGAATAAAAAATGACATTCGACGCATAATATCTACTATTTTATTCTTTTAAAAACAGATATAATTAAAGTTTCCAGGACGTGAACAAATAAAATATGATTAGAAATATCGATGTACTGATGACGAATAATTTTTAAGAATAATCAATCAACATGTAAAATACATTAAATGAATTTTTCATTGTTTTATGAGAAAGAAAAAGCTGTTATTAAAAATGTAACAATAAAATAAATTTTAAATAGAAATTGATTTCAAAACAACAAATCTGTTAAAAATAATGAAAGATATTTTGTTTGGGACCTTTCTACTTTCACAGGCTAGTCAAAATGTCTTTCCATTCCGCACCCGGAACACACCGGTCAAAACTTGTTAAATTAAAAATCTTTCTGCCATAAGTTTTATTGATTGCATTAAAAGAGGAATTTTGATGTTTAAATTGATAACTTTTGTCTTCAAAGATAAACTATGAAAACATTCTTTGAAACTATAACTGCTGCTTTAACTGAAAGCTTTTTCAATTAAATTGATTAATGTCTTAACACCTCGGACGGAATGTATGTCTGACGGGCTTGTAGGTTCATAATTTTATTTCTCTTATGTTGCTGGACGCATTCGAGCCTCCTTGAATGCTTAGTGAACAACTACCAATAGTGTAAATCAGGAAGGAGTTATTCAATCTGCAACCATCAGAATAGAATGTTTTCCATAAAACATACATTTTTTTTTTTAATGTCCCCCTTCCGGATCATTTGTGACATATAGACATCTGACATGTGCTATCTATATGTAACCAACTTATTCTAACCATATTGGGGATAAAGTTTTTGATTTCTGAAAAAAGTCTATCCCCCAGGCCGGATTCGAACCGGCGCCGCACGGAGTTCTCAGGTTGCTAAGACCTGCGCTTCAACCACCTGAGCTACGGACTGCCCTTTCATAAAACATACCATTCATAACAGCCCTACGTTACTCATAAAAGTGTTCTTAGTTCCATGTGCTCTTTATTTTAACTTGTTGAGAAAAATAACACTTAAATTATTTTCACGATAGCCAGACATAGATTCTCATAACAAGAAAACAGTGCATTCCTACTTTCTATTTATCCAAAATTAAAAACAAATTTACCCTCCATCTAAACATTTAATTATAATAGTGTTAGCTAATCAAATATACATTTTATATAAATGGGTGGTACATGTGATTTGAAGCAATTCATTAAGACACCTCAACACAACAATGAATGCTATATTTAGCAAGAGACAACCTGGGAGACAAATAACCTGATTGGCAGACGACATCAACAGATATGCAAAAAAGCTGCATGCAGCTTAACGAGTTGTAGCACAAGACAAGCAGGCGTGAAAAGAGCTGATTTAGGTGGTCAAAGATCCACAGGGTATGTAGAGCCAATAGAGAATAATAAAACACCCCCTGTTTGGTAATTTCTTATGTACGGGAAGTAGGGAGCAGATTATCCTAAAGGTAACCAACCTTTTGTAACCAGAGTGGGAGGGTCAAGTTTTCTTAGGACCACCAGGAAATAAAATTTTACCCTCCCTTGCTGTAATCGAGCATGCGCCACAGAAGAAATGAGCTACACCTGCCTCACAATAATTTACCGTATTATTTCAAAATATAAAGAACTTCAGGCCCATCTTTTTATTTATTTGGCAAATAAATAGTTGTTTTTTTTCTTTTCTTTTGACCGCACCCCATGAGTGGTTTTAGTTGATTGTATTTTTTTTGTTTTTAAGCATCCTCATTCCTATACCCTAGTATGGCCACTGTCCTCAAACACAACAAAATTCTTATTATTGAATCTATTTATATTCTCTTAGAAATCTAACACCGCCAATCATAAAACTAACAAAGATAAATATCCTTTCTTATTTCCATATTTCAAACTAAATTTATTATACTATCAATACATCATCATGTACACCTGTTTTATGTTGTTTTTTTTTCAATCAAAAGCAATCTCAGTAGATGCCAAACATTAATTTTTATTTTTATTTAGTATTCAATTTAAAATTTGTTTAATTCTAACTAGTTAGGATTCGAATTTAGAATTGAAAATATAACCAGGAGTGGTTTTCGCAGTCGGTTGGTAAATCGGATATACAGACGAGGGCAGGAGTGAGCATAAAGAGGGGGTGGGAGAGTTGCTAATTTATAAAAGGAACTAGCCCGGAGGTCGTAGATTAACGAGGCACCGCCATAGAGGTTATCAAAAGAGCCACTGCCACTGAGATAGCGGGCCTTCTCTTCAACCGTACCCTTCTGTATTCAACTCTTCCACTGCTGAAGAATTCCATCGTCTTAACTACTAGTCTGCTCTTATGAAGCATTAGCTCTGAATAGGGAAGAAATCCAATAGGAAAAACAACTTGTCAAAAGAAGTGAGATAGAACCCAACACATATTTCACATGTTACAAAAAAAAAAAAATAATAATAATTAATAAATTATGACGGTAGTGAAAGTTATTCTACTAAGACTAACTTTCTTTTGAGACAAAGGAAACGAAAAATAAGAACTTTTTGGAGGGAGTAAAAGACTTTTTTTCTTAGATTAAATTTTTATCCAATTTATATCGTTATGCTTATATTTTATTAACAGATTGGGTTAAAAAATTGGGTTCTTTACTTAGTACCATATTATAAAATGTAACATAATTACTGTCCCAACTTTTAATAAGTATGGCGGATGAAAAGATACCACACAATAGGGCTGCGTGTTACCATGGATATAACAAAAAAATGAACACTTTGTCGAATCTGACATTAGCTTCAACACAGAAACATTGTTAAATCTTATAAAAAGGTTTCAAAAATCTTATTCTTTTCAATATGATCTTGGTGCATTGCCATCAACAAAAAAACAGTTTTGGGAACTACTGTAATGCTGTAATTTCAGTGAAATATTTATACTCCACAGTGGAGACATTGAGATTTTCACGGAGGGTTGGATTTTCCATGTTGTAATTTACTGATTCTTTAACTGCTTGTTACTGAGAGTGGAATTCTATGAACCGTTATTAACAAACGTTATTGAAGTTCTCTGTTTGAGGATTCGTTTAGTATATGAATCCTAATATCAGGGCAAAAATTCACAAAATTGTACATTCAATATGGCAATTGAAAATAATATAAGCTACAAGGTTTTTTTGCTTAATGAACACTATCTTAAGCCGAGGTTTCTTAAAGAAAAATGAAGTCACATTAAGAGGAATATATAAGGAACATTCAATTAAATAACCACAAATCATTTATACAGATTTGTTTTTGTTTTTCAGGATTCCAGGGAGAGATTTTTTATTTATTTTATTTTTTTTTTACTGATTGCAGTAGGAAACCTTACTTATAATATATATAACTGATCATATCAAAATAGTAGTAGAATTATTAGAATGAACAAAAAATCAATATAACCTTAAATTCAACATTATATCACTAACTATTAAAATTTGAAATTCAGTTCAATTTATTTTCGCCCAAGCACTAAGCTAGAAACTTATTAAACTGATCTCTAATTCGGAATCATTTTCAAATTTATTCGTTATATTCCCCCATTCCAGCCTGAACAAAGTTCCAGAGTCCAGCCTCTACATACCCGGGATTAAATTTCAAATGCTCCGCTGTATATGCAAAAGAGACTAAACATTCATTAAAAAACTTGCTCTGCACCGATGCCTGGCCAGTTGACGAATTTCCAACGGATTTTACTGTTATTATTAAAAAAGGAAAAAAAAATGAGTAAACGCTATTTTCAAACTGAACACTTTAGAATGAAAATTGATCCTATTAATTATCCATACCTGGGTCTTACAGATAAAGTATTTGTATATTAATTAAATTATTTACAACATTCCCTGTCAGAGAAAGCCAAAATACATGTGAGCAGGGAAACAGGAAATATAAAAAGTATTTATTTACCTCTGCTATAACATAGAGCTATATTAAATAAAAAGCCAATACGAAAAAACAATGCACCAATAGTGAAGAAAAATAAATTAAACAAGGCAGTGCGAAACAATTTTCAACAATGTTATATGGATTACATGATTTCAATAGTGAAATTGAAAATATGACAAGTATAGGGTAAATATAATTACAAGAATTACAAATACACAATGGATGAAAATTGTTGATTAAAATAAATTATTTTTAGGATTATAAAGGTGCATGAATATGGGACTATTGTTCCCTAAAGTTGTACAACAATGAAGACAAATACAAAATAGATTATATTAATCTTCGGAAGTTTTCAACCTCAAAAAATTATTTTAAAAAAGCAATATAATAAAGAATATTAAAAAGGATAAAATAGAAAAAAATGCAGTGTAAAAAGAAAAGAAAAATAACTATTTAAATATTACCAACTAAAAACAAAATCTATTAACATTTTTTAGACAGAAATTAAGAAAAATAAAAAAATATTTTTTAAAAAAATTGGAAAAACGAATTAGAAAAAGAAAAAAAACACAGAAGATAAAACTTTTTCGATAAACCAAAAGTAAATTGAAATGTTTTGAACAATACTGAAATATTAAACTAACAGTTACTAGGAATTAAAAAAAAAACAAATAGAAAAATTAGATAAGATAAGAGTCAATGGGGTGAAGAGCTTACTTACTTTAAGGTTCATGAGAAATGAAAACATCATTAACTTGATATTTATGATCTGGCTCCGAAAAACTAAGTCAATTTATTAATTACTGCCTAACGTTGTCAAAAGATAATATATTCGTATACATTTATTTTTTCCTTTCATTTGAATGCTGGGTAAATTAAAAAGGTTTGAACTAAACCGTCAGATTCAGTAAAAGTACAGAGCTTACAGGAGTGACTTGAATTGAACTTTATTTATATCTGAATGAATCTTAGTTTATTGATGTGTGCATCAAAATTAAGAGAAAAAAATAGAACTAAAATATATTACCGAAACAATATTCTTGTGACAGTTCTAGGATTTAATGCCATAATTGCTGTTGTGGAAAAAATATGCCGATTTCCTGATAATTCACAAAGTAAGCAGTTTCTCTTTGATTATTAATGTTCAAATAAAGTAGTTAGAACATACATAAATTTATTTATTATAACTTAAATAATTTATGACAATGAAAGTCTTTACACGTGAATATCTTCTGGACCAAGCTTTTACGAACATACCTTCAAGGGATTTTTTATTTTTTTTTATCCATACTTACATTTAGGACACTTAATCCTGAAACAAACTGAATTCTATTTCTATTATATATAAAAATAATTTACATGAATTAGATGGTCAGGAGTGTGGTTAAAATGGAACAAAAAATAGACATCATCTCTTTATTTGCTGACGTTTCATTCTACGAAACAACTAAATATATCTTGATAATTTAAGACAAGGAAGTAAACAAAGGTGGTATTAAAATGATGTAAATAAAAGTGAAAAATTATATAAAAAGAAATAAAATTGTTCGTGAAATAAAATAATAATTATTTTCTTACATTCGAGACCTTCCCAAATCATTTGGACGGAGTTATGAAACATAACTAATAATTTAATACACCCCCAAACCTCCTTCTCACATAATCGAAATAACCTATAACTTAAGAGAAATTCTAATATTTTTGGAAGAAAGTCTCAACAGCCAATAATTACGAAGTATGGGCATTAGTGACACTGAAGATTAAAATAACACATATTTTTATTTTTTTTTATCTCCTAATGCACAAAAAATATGTTTTAAAATATTGACGTATACAATTTTTAGTCACAATTCTTGCATACATTATCAAGGAATATCTTATGATTAAAGTTGCTTAAACAGCAATACAGTTTCTCGTTTACTGACTTTTGTATTCTCTTCATCCAAGATTTTATTTGTAAAATAACGTCCTTACATTTTTTTTTTGGAAAACGTAATGTACAAATATACTAGTGTTTTGTACTGTGATTTCACACTACCAAAAAGTTTGTGAAGTCAAGTGCTTTCAAGCCCAAGAAGGTAATGACAATGGCATGTACGCATAGCACGTACGGAAGTTGGACTCTTTAGCTCTTACCAGCTTACTCTGAGATAAGGGGGTTAAAGTGATATTATATGGTAAAGTTTAACTTATTTAACACGGCTGTACAACTCTTAAAGAGCCATGATCTCCTAAACACCACCCCGCTCCCCACAGCGTTAAAAAAAAGTAAGTATAATTATTAAAAATATAGTATGCAACTCATTAGAATTTAACTGAGAATGCCCACTTATATTTAATTTCGACCTAAAACTCCTTTGTACCTGTACCAATTTCTTTTACTTAGATACAATAATATACAAAATAGACCTTGAAAACTACTTATAACTATCATATATATGTAATAAGGGTAGTTTGAGGGAATTAATAATTTTTTTTCATTTAGAAACATTGCTTGATGAAGTATAATAAAAATTATAGTAAAGTAATGTGATACTAAGCTGTATTTTAAATCCTATTCATTAATATCATGCTTTCATTTTTTTCCACAAATTACAGTTTTGGATTTATATTATCAAGTGATATATAAATTAAATGAAACTGACTGGTTAAGTATAGATTGAAAAATTTAAAAAAAAACCTAGTTTAGTGCGTTTACGCTAGTTTGAGAAGAAAAGGCATGGGCCTTCTCGACAAGATATATGTTAACATCATATAACAAACCTATTGGGGAGAAATATTTTGATAATAATAACCATTACCAATTATATAAATTAAAGGAAAAAATTTCGACCTCTCTTACTTCCCCAAATCTTCATTGTAGTAAAACATTTCGAATTATTCCAGTTCATCTTCAACCTTTTTATCATCCTACACCACATATTTTTCTTGTTTCCCTTACCTTTAAATTATTTTATATTATTTCCACATATCAACTAACGTTTAATTTTTTCTGATATTGACATCTTTTATTAATAAGTAATTTGAATAATAAAGTTTAGACCCAACATTTTAAAAAATGAGAAGGGTAGAAATATGTTTTATTACACGATATAATAAAGCATAATAACTATTTAAAAGAATCATTTAATTTAATAATTCATCAATTTTTAATTTTTAACTATAACCATTTTTTATATTTTAAGTTGGTTGTTACCCAACTCAATTGACCGTTTTTTTTGTTTATTGTTGGTATTGTGACCTGATTTGATATTTTTGAATTTTATCTGTTTTTTTAATAAAAAAAAAATAATCTCATGAAAAATAAAAGATGACTAAAAAAAAAAATAATGAAAATATTAAAGAACTAAAACAATAAGAAAAAATCATACACTACTAATATATATATTAATATTTACTTTCTAATCCTATGTAATATAAGAGTAATAAGTAAATTAAGTTTTTCTCTCTTCTAGTGACTTAAAAAGACAGTTTTGTGTTTACATTGCGATTTAATAACATACTTTTATAAATTATAACATAAATAATAACTTACTCACTATGGTTTTACGAATTAAAAATTTAAATTAGTTTAAAAATTTACACTGAAAAATTAACTGCCGGCCTAAATCACGGTCACAGGGTTCTCCCTCGACCTGCGTGTATTTCGTTGGCCCCAGGTTTGGTTTTGGAATGTTTTAATAACAGTATAAATGTAATATACTTCAATATATTTAACTCGAGTAGTTTGTGGATTACAATCAAACTGGACAGCCAATTCTGTATCATACCCCTTAAATACAACTATAAGAATACGATATGGATGGCTTCTTATAAAATAAAATTATTTCTTTCGCAATAAAGTCCGTTTTGCTACTCATGGTTCAGTAAGTAAATTTAGTTTTCTTTTGTTCATTTCATTCCATTTTCTTCAAATTGAACGCCATTGAGTGCAGAAAGCTTAGGAAGTATTGAAGCAATCGAGATTCGTTCCACTTAGCCTACCAATTGCCTGTTAGATAGGGATATTGCAATTTACTGCACATTTCTTTGGTAATAAGTGCCTGTAGGCCTAACAGACCATGATACAGTTTAAACGAAAACGTGAAATCAACTTCTTATGAACCCGCTAATGCGACTTTTTTAACATTTAAAATATTTTTCAAAAACAAAGCAAATTTAGTAAGAGTTTTTCCTTCTGAATACTTCTGTTCTTACATTGATAATCGATTTGAAAAATATTATGTTGTTTATGATAATACTGGTTAACCTTTATTTTAATTATTATAATTACAATAACGGTCATACGTTTAACGTTTAATTATTAATTATTATTTTTTTAAAATTTATTATAATTATTATAATAGTTATATGGGGGTGACGGTAGAAGCGTAGTAACGCGCCAGTCTGCCAAGACAAAGATTCCGAGTTCGAGTCCCCGGCCCTAACCGGGATTTTTTCAAGCTTATAACTTCACAATACTCACTCAAACATCCCCCCGGGCATTTGTGAGGCCCGTCAGCCAATGGGTGGTACTCACCAAAATAGGCGTGGGAGTGACGGACCCACCCTATGAAAACCACGTCAAGAAACGCGCGATGTATTTCTTAAGTGCATCGCGCGATGCCTTGGTCCTCTACGGTCGGTTGCACCAATAAACAAACAAACATAATGGTTATATAACTATAATTATAGTTCGAACTTTATTATAATTATGATAACATTGATAATAATTTTTAAAAATATTATTTTGCATACGATAATAGCAAATCATATGGCTAAAATTACCAATTGAATCAATAAGACATCAATGAAGTAGAAAACTGTTTCTTTTTATAATAACCGTAAATATTCATAAGACAATGAAGTAGTTAACTAAATTTTAAATATAAAATAAATGTATTAGTTTTATTATTTAAAACAAATTTATAAATTACCATTTAATTACAAATTAGTTATCATAGTATAGGTAAGGCTAAATCATTTTTTTTTTCTCATCCTTCCATAAATTTTATTATTTCAAACAAAATCATTTGTATACATAATATATCCGTAACACATAGTAAAAATAAATGTCCTTTCTTTGCCTGAAGGGCATTGTAGGTAGGTTTCTGGGAGCTCTCTGGCGCTTACTCGCCGTCTGCATCGTCAGGAGTGGGATAAGTAATAACCTTTAAGACATTAACAACCACCACCATTAACAACAGATAAATTATACGGAAGTCGTTAACATCAGTGTGTTTCTTTCATTCAAGCCCAGTAATATTAAGTATAATTATATCTTAACTTACGTATAAGATATAGAGAATACAAAATTTCTCTATTCTTTATTGAGAATATCTGTACTAAAGTTCAGGGTCAATGTATCGTCTGTAGGTCTAACTGTATATTTTACCATTTTAATCTCAAAAATATTTTTACATTGAAATCTTCATGGTTTTATTATTAAACCCATAGTTACAAATTTTCTTATAAATAATCACAAAAAAAGAAAAGAAATGTAATTGGAATATAGTACACGTTATTCTGATGATGAAGTATTAATCCCTAAACGTTAAGGTAAACATCTTATTAAAGAATGATAAAGTTAGGAAAATTTATATTCTTCACTATATCCAAAAGAAATCAATAAAGCTTTCAGTCGTTTAACTTTATTTTTATTTTTTTATTTTATTTTTTTTTATATTTTGAGGGCCCCAACAAAAACAAAGGTAACCTCTGTTTGACGTTCCTTCTCTTTATGTTGCTTGGGAATATTTTAAGCAGGTTTTGTGGTTAATTTAACTGCTATTTTGATATAATAATGATGTTTTTAAAAATGTTGGATCACACTTAATTAATGTCTTTTCACTAACACTAAAACTATAATTTAATAATTAACACTAAACCTTATACGATATCTGTGTTGTGCACGTTTTGAGTTTATTCTTGTAAAATCGATTGTTACCACCGGTGGCAATCCGGTCCAATCCGGATTAATCGTATAACCGGATCTAGTCATCATTACTTAAATGGAGTTTAGGAGGCAGAATTAAATTTAAGCAATAATTCAATAAATACAATGTGTTACTTAATCTCTACATAACAGAAAAAAGGTTTTTGGTGATCACCGCATAATATTTTATTTTACATATTATCACCGTGTTATATTTTACTACAGAATACATGTAAATAACAGTTATAAAATTTGAGCCACGAGTAGTACAATTAAAGAGCCACTAGTTATAGATATTTTAACTAATTAATCTGTTCAATAATCTTTAAACTTATTTATTAAAAAATGTTAATGGTTTGATCAATAATAAAGTTAAAATTTTGTAATTATTACGTGTTCAAAAGCTCAGTGTACTTTTATTTTGAAAACATGTCATCATTTTTCTTTGACCCTTAAAACAGATTATGTAAGAACATTTTCTTTTTAAGATTTCTCACGAAACCCTGGCTGCATGCGCCTAGATTTCAATAATAAAAGTTTCCTCGAGAGATTCAAACAATAAAAAAGTCTTGGCTAAAACATTTATATATTTATATCTGTATTATGATCAGTCTTGATAGAGCACTTTGATAAGAACAAGCTATACAGATGAGTGTTTGCTTGTGTATCTATGTGTCGCCTTATTTGATTCAAATGATGTTTATTTTTTTCTGGAATTTACACCTCTAACCACCCCTTTCGTGTTCTGCCGCATAAATAGGTAAAACCGTACATCGGAGCACTATGCCGTTACACATTTCAGTAAAACAACATCTTCTGAAAATCCATTAATAAAAGGAATAGACAGCTACAACAGATCCTCTGTTAAGCGATACACTCAAGGAACAAAACATGTTTTGCTGCGAATATTGTTCGTGTATATTATTCATCAGTTTCTTTCTTTCATTTATTTGTTTAAACATATACACATATACATTATATATATTTTTTGAGTGAGTATTTCTGTTGTAAGGCAATGTGCTAATACCTCCAGGGATCTGAATTCGAATCCCCGGGTGTAGGAGATAATTATTTTCTGCTTCACTGTGGGTCAGCCTGTAGGTTAGTGAGCCCTCCGCCTCATTAAGTGAGTACCCTTAGTTGAGTAAAAATCTAGCGGCCAAGCGTGATTCTGACCAAATCATCTCCTTGCGCAACCCTTGGTCTATTAGGTCGAAATATTTATCTAATTACAGGAATGACGATCTGGGATCCGAGTCTTAATACATGAAAAAGAAGAAATAACAGTAAAATGCTTGCTGGGACTGGTCAATATCTCATGATATGAAGGCTAGGAGGTTAAGATGGGCAGGATATGTGGCTCGAAGCAATCCATCATGAAGACTATACACAACAATGAATGCCAGTATAGACAAGACACCACGAGGGAGGCCAAAAACGACATTGATAAACAGAATCAATTAAGATGCGAAAAAGCTGCATGCAGGATAACTGGAAAGCTGTATCTCAAGATAGGGAGACGTGGAAAAGAATGGCCAAAAATTAAGAATTTCAAATAAAAAAAAAATTCGAAATTTTAACTAATGTAATTACTCAATATTGTGTAAAATTCATAGATTAAATACAATTTTACGTAAATTTCATCCAATATTGATTGATTGTAAGGATGTGCATCCATAATCATGTAAAATAATTTTTTTGTTGATATAAACTGGTAAAAAAAGATATTATTATTTAATTGTAAAAAAATATCATATTCACAATATTATCAAAATATCTTTACTGATATTTTACAGTTTAACGGAGTATTTCTTTATTATATTATTAAGAACAGCTAAATTATATAATTTGTAAGGTGGAAGCTATTAAATATGAACATATCACCTCAAGAGATAAAATAACCTTTGGGAATGAAGTGCAATATCAAAACGCGGAGTTAACAATTAGAGACTTTATGTTTTTCGGCAGTATATGGGCTAATAACTCTATTAAGGGCTATAAAGCTAGGGGATGGACTATAAAAACGAATGAGGATAGAGGAGTTTAACGAGGAGTTAGTGAATTTATTCGGACAGTCTATTAGGTAGGGGGTTGTCGGCTCAATTATAGTTTTGTCCTCCTTCGGCAATCCGAGCCCTCTCTCAATGTGTGGGCTAGTTTAATTGAAACTAATTATTTCAACTGCCACCATTGTTTTACTTGTCGTAGAATTTTATCAATGAAGTTCCCCTTACATGAAATATTTACTTGAACCATTGATGAAATCTGTTAGAGAATCAGATCTTGGAGTAAATGGCTGCAGGATTGATTCTAATAAAAAAAATTAAATTAGATATTGTGACGTTAAATAATTCTATTTTTTATTCCTGTGGTATTTCAAACTCCAATCTCTTAGGTGTGGGCGACAAAAGAGTTAAATGTATCTTTATTATTTTCATTTTACTCGACATATTATTGGAGAACTTTCTGATGAAGCTCTTGAACTTATAAATAAAGATTTATTAGTACACTATGGTTTTCAGCCTAGACAAATAAACAAAAGTTTAACGAATAAAGGCATTTTAAAAAAGCTTTCATTAACTTCATATTCAGATATTCACTAATATAAAATTTACAAGTCCCTCATTGGAAAGAATAAAGCATCCAAGCAAAAAACTTCCGTGAAATGATGATTTTTTATTGTGCCATTAAAATAAATTTTTTTGGAATAATAATCTAAAATGTTAATTACTATTGTTATTCATCTGTTTTACCAATGATATCCCTACTAATTAGTTTTAGTCCTAAAATAGTTAAAAATAGTATTATTACTATTCAATTTTTTTTAAATAATTTATTTATTGATATTTACAACTGTATATACATTTATACAACAAGTAAATTTGCTGTAGGTGACATAGTGACATGATAAAAACATTTGGAGAATCTATCCACTGATAGAACTCCAATAACATTTCTAGAGAAGAAGATCTTAAGGGCATCTTCTTTTCAGACGCCTAGGAGGATTATTAGGTAATGAAGGAGGAGCCAGGTTAGAAACAAGTGGATTTGGGTGGTTGAGAAGTTTATTATGGAAGGAACGGTATCTGGTTCTAACCAAATCGGCAACATATGGAATATTGAGGTCCTGATGGATGACTTGATTTGTGACAAAGTAAGGAGCATTAAGGATTTTACGAAGGATTTTGGACTGTAAGAATTGGATTCTGGAGGAATTTGATGGTTAATGGAGACTCAAAGCTCAACTCCGTATGTCCAGATAGGCCTTATAATAGTCATGTAGATCCGTCTTTTGTAATGGATTGGCAATTTAGACCGTTTGTCTAGTAAATGTTGTAATAGTCGGAATCTACGAGCAGTTTCTTGTCTTTTTAGTCTTGTATGAGGATTCCATGTCAGTCGTTTGTCGAGATGTAATCCTAAGTAACGGATCTGTTCGACAGGAATAAGTGGGGTATTATTAAAGGATATTGTACTATTCAATTTCCATATCATTTTTTTTCACTGGAGTTTTTAAAAATATAGAAACTACTCAAGTTGTTTCTAATTTTTTTCGTTCAGTGTGATTATAAAAAATATAGATAAGAATTTTTTCCAGGTACTTCAATTTTTAGATCACTGCATGCAGTTCGTAAATTCTGAGAACTTTATCACTAAAAGAATTTGTTAGAGTTTGTCACAGTTGCGCAATGGTTTTCATCCATTAAATTATTGGTGCTTATTCATCTCTCTTTCCTCAGTCTGCTGGTGTACCTCAGGATAGTATCTTTGGTCCTATCCTTTATACAGTTTTTACAGCTGACATTCCAACCTATCCTAACACTATCCCCACCACCTATGCCAATGACACATGTCTATTATCAGTGAATGATGATCCTTCAATTGTAGCCCAAACCCTCCGATCTCACATCACCACCCTTGAAGAATGGTGCCAATACTGGAGGATTAAAATAAACTCTAATAAATCGCATTTTAATCGTATTTATGTATTTCCTTAGTACATTGGGTGAGGCCTTGGACCCTCACGGTATGTAACTATGGTGATATAAATGATAACAGCTAACTTCTCTGTACTATCGTTAGGTGATCTCAATCATTATGACAATATGATATCAATGGTGTTGGCATATTTATACTACATGAAATATAGTTTTTAATTAAAAATCCTCGCTGTGCTTCAACTTTAGTTCTATATCGAAACTATTTGGAACGACTGATCTATGAAAGTGTGGTAAAAGATTTTTTAGAAGTGTAACAAAGTTGATATTCGTATTTATCACCTAAAGAAACCCTTATATACGAATTTTCGAAAAAATCGGAAAAAATATTTGTGCTACATCTTCGTGAGAAACCAAGAAAGTAGAAAAAACTTCATCACTACTCACTGAATCTACACTAAACTTGGCAGTGGTTTAGGGCTCTATAAACTACACCAAAGGGCACAAACCGTGTCTGATCAAAAAAAATTAGAACCGGAGATAAAAAATAAAACGTTTGAAAATCTTTTCATTGTTTGAAACCCATATTTAACATTAAATTTGCATTTATGTCGATGTATTTTGAACGCAGACATTTAGCTTTCCAATGGTTACATTAACATAGACATTGGTAAAATGAAGAGGAGTTATACGAAAAATTATCTATGAAAAAAAAAATGTTCCAAATAAATCAAGGTAAAAGTTTTCCAATTTTCAATTTCTTTGAAGAATAGTAGTTAGGAGTTTGAGGCCAATAAAAAAACAAACATGATTTTTGTAAAAAAAAAATTTTTACCTATATTACCCCAAGCCGCATTTTGTCTGTATAATCTTTGAAATTATCTCTGTGAAAATAATATTGTTTAATGAAATTAGTGATATTTTTTTTCTTATTCTTCGGGAAGAAACAGATCGATTGGTATGCGTTAACCGTGAATAAAACGTATAATTTCTGAGCTACAAAACATAAACGCATAATTTTGTTCATAACTTTTTTTTCTACTTGAGAATTTGAGGATTTTTGTAGCTTTATACTTTCCTATAGCAGCTGGAGGAATTTGAAATAAAAAAACAGAACTTAAATCGCTCTAATAATTCAAAAGTTTATTGTGAACAAAGATTCGACCTTTCACTTAAATATATATTGCAATATATATGGTATGTGAAAGTAAAAATAATGTTAATGTGTGTCGTTATCAAAATTATTCAAGTTACATCTGGATTAGTTGTTTCTACCTAACAATTCTATATATCAACGGATCGAAAAAAATATACGGAATTAAAAAATATCTAATCATAGATAGAAGGTGACGTTTTAATGATGCAATTGCTTCAAGCTAAGCGCATCCTCTCGACTCCATACCACTTAAAATGAGAGCTTGGAGCCTATTTAATCTCAGGTGGTCCACGCCGAACTCAAACCGTGATTTATTTTTATTTGTCTTAAAAATTGTTTCATTTAGATAAAAAATTAAAAAGAAATATTTTTCTCTTCTTAGAATGATAATAATATTATTTATTTATTCTGGGATTGATCCTTTTAGAATAATAAACAGGCGTCAGAATTAGGCTTTAGAGCCTTAGAGTGAAATACAAAATAAAAATGAAATTATAAAACTCATAAAACGTAATAAAATAATAAATCTGAAAAGATTAAAATTAGCAACAATAATTAACAGAATATATAAAATAAGAGTAGAACAAAGAAAGTAAAATCAAATGTCATATCATAAAACATAAGATGACTAACACTTCTGATGATAAATAATAGAAAATAAATAAAAATCAAATATAATTAAACTAAAAATAATAAATGAAAAGGTACAATTTTTGCTAATATACATATTTTCAAGAATAAACAAAAATCTAAAGCATTAAGTGCAGAAAATATATAAACTTTGTTTGAAACTTTCAATTGTTATTCTTCCGGAATCGGGTGGACAGGAGATGGTAGAAGATACGGGATTTGAAGGTTGGAAGGGTACTAGAGCTATGAATGAAGGAGGGAATAGAATCCCATAGAGAAGAGGAACGGATGAGCAAAGATCTACCAAGGGCTGCGGTTCGATGGGCAGTTACATATTAAGTCTGAAGGCCGTGAGCGGGTATTGCGGGAGTACACTGAGGAAAAAAATTGAAGGATATATATATATAAGTAAATATCGGAGACGTAGTTTTTCCACGAGAGAGTTTGATATATAGTGACACCAAGGTTTTCAACGTATGGATGGAATTAATACTAATAAGGTATTTTATAATTGGATAAAATTTGGATGACAAAATCTGATTTTAAGAAACCACGGAAAACATAAATTTTCGATATATTCTTGTTATTATTGAACAAATTTTTGTTGATGATTTAGTCTCATGCGATTCTATACTATGAGTCTTGACTATACATTTTTTAAGTATAATTATGTTGAATATTTATATATTATGAATTAATAGCTTTTATTGTTATCTTTTCAGCCTGCTGGCAAACGAGTAAGGAACATGGGCCCCATTCTTCTTCTCTTCCTCGCCTGCCTAGGCTCAGGAACTAGAGGTAGGAGTCAACAAAATAAATACATATTATAAATTAAGTATTATGTTACCACTATGGTGTATTAAGTATTATGCATCATAATTCAGCATTTCACATTGATACATTTTTTCAGTGCATTATCGATGATGAAGAGTCTTTGAGTAGACTTAATTTTAGAATTAGTAGGCACTTAAATAGTAATTGATAATTATTTTTAAATACCAGTCTGTTAGACTACGAATGTGCAGAATAACATTTAACATGTACAATATCATACCAAAAACATATTAATTTGGTTTCAATCGAAAAGTTAGTTATTATAAAACAAAATAAACTAATTCCATCTGTTGTTGTATAATTTGAGGTAAAAAAACTGCGGATGGTTCTAATAGCCCTTGTACTAATACATTTTTTTTTTATAATAGACTAATTTATAATACTAATAATTATAGTAATTACTGATGTTTTATAATATATGAATCAGATTCATATCTGAGTTCAAAATATGAAGGCTTTATTGAAATCAATGATCTTGTTAATATTCTCTTCATTGTAGCACAAGGCCCTGGAGTGTTGTCGATGATCACCAAAAAACTTCCTTGATCTCTGAGAAATATTTATGAGGGTACACCTCAAAAATGCGAATCACAGTCATAAACACATAAAATAGTTGACACTTAGGTATATCAAATTTTATCTGTAATTAACCGATTATATGTAAATAAATAAAATAAAAAATTGGTATATATTGATATGGTTATTAAAATAAATCAAATTGCTATGCTTTAATTATAAATTTTCACTTGACAGTTCAAAAGGGTTTATTAGTACTTTGTATTTTTATTTTCCAGAATAATTAACTTTTTTATCACTTCATAAATTTATTTTTAACATTCAAACAACGTTTCGAACTGTATGCCCATCGCTCAGTGCATTGTTTTACTTAAATAAAAAAATAGACAATCGATAGTTAAAAAAAAATACACATTGAATTTCAAATAAATAAGTTTAAATTAACTATAGGTAGAATTTAAAAATAATTTTATTATAACAATGAACTGTTCAGTTAGCAATGACACAATTGTTTGAATGTTAAAGAAATGATAAAATACCTAATTATTCCTGGAAAAAAAAAATCCATTCTAAATCAAATTACAATTTCGAAAGGACAAAAAATGTATAAAACAATGTTCACGATTTTTTCTTGTAATTTATAATTATTGAATAATAGATGGTATTTCAAATGCAAATATAACAAGGAAAATGGTCCTCTCATTAAGGATTATTCCGGAGGATAAGAGGTATACCGGTAGCAATGAACTACACCGCCGATTATGGTAGACTGGGGCCTGTGTATAGTTAAATCTCGGCTAGCCCTACAACTGGATTAGGGGATATTTATACGTGGATTTGTCTGGATCCTCTATCCCTTCCGCAGCCCGGGTCAATACAGTCTCCAGCCGCTTTATTAAACAGCTATAATTCCATCTTGTGTCTCATCGGCTGGTTGCTGTCTAAGATCAAGGCTACGAAAATCACGTTATGGATCGGTATATATAGATTAAACAGGTAGACAGGAATTTTGAGTCCTGGTTCTATTAGTAATTTTTTTTTTTATTATTTTCACGTAACTAATATAATAAAAAAATATTTTACTATAATACAAAAATATTTTTTTTATAGAAATTTTTTTTATTAAAAAACCTATACAATCATCAATACTTTGAGACTTAAATGAGCTTTATGTGAGCTTCTTCGTACGATACAGCCATTCGAAAATTAATAATTTCTTACAAATAGTAAAACAAAATATTGGAACATGGTCGATTGACCGTGATTAATATATAAAAGGGAGATGGTGTGGATAGGGTCAAAAGAACTCAAATAGTAATTTAACTACTTATTATGGTCCAACGTTTCGCCCCAATTTGCAGGTCTTTATCAAGGCTAAAAATAACAACTAACATAATGTAACAAAGTAAGACAATAAGTAAGCTATTTTATGGCTAAAAATTATTTAAAATGTTTGATAATGTATATAAAAATGAATAAATTATATGAAAGAAAATAAAAATAAGATGTACATTGAAAAGTATAATTAAATAAGTATTACAAAAAGGTATTAATACAATTAATGAAAACGGGAATAATTTAAATAAAAAAGAAATGTGATAATACAGTACAAACTAAAATATGGAAAATAAGAGAAATAAGAATAAAATAAGGATAAGAAAAGGTAAATAATGAACAAGGTCACCCACTTTTCTGAAAGAAGAAAAGCAAAAGAATGAGCGATAGGTGGATGCAAAGTGTAAACAGGGTAGTGGAGTGGGGGATTTGGACTGTTAACAAATACATTACATATAATAATAATTTTTACCAATATTTTAATTTACTGTGATTTAATTTAATTAAATATACATCTAGTGTTACATTAAAACATTTATTTTGTATTATGTTCTAATATACTTTTAATATCACTAATATTTTTTTATAATTATAAAATAATAGAAATCGAAAAAAATAATAAAATTGTATTTGTACACTAACTGATAAAAAATCATTCCAAAAAATTAACATCTCTGTTCCATTTTTTTATAAAATAATCTTAAAATTTTTTTATTATTTCTTTTTCGGCCAAGACTCCTATTGGAGCCCTATACTGCCTAATCATGGTTGGTGATTTTTATCATTCAGCATATTAAATGTTTTACATTTAACACATTATCATGAATAAACCTATTCAGCTTAGAAAATAAGCCCCTCCATCTTTTTCTATAGGGAAAAGAGTATTTTTTCAAAGAACTTATTTCGCTTTGATGAAACAGACAATAATAAACAAATGCATTTTTCGAAATAAATGCTATACACATTATTATAAATCATATTATACTTCACGAACTAATATTTAAAAGAATAGCTGCTGTGTGTCCATCTTGTTACGTCAATAGTTAATGAAAAATAAACAAAATAATAATAAGAAACTATTATCATCCAAACACTCTAGCTACTAGCCTATCTTTTGAGTTTGTAATTCGTCAAACATTAGTTTAATTTTACTTTAGGATTAGTTAAATTTTATCAAACTTTACATCTACTATTAGATCTTAATTAATTATCATTATATTAACATAAATGTCAGCATAGAAGGCAAGAGACCACGTAGAAGGCCAAAAACTAGCTGGCGAGACAGAATCAACAAAGATGTAACTCTTCACGTGAAGAGTTGCATGTAGCAAATTTGAAAGCAGTATATATAGAAGATAGGTAGGCCTGGAGCTGGTTCGTGCAGCCAAAGTACGTAAACCCAACCGAAAAAACAAAAATAATATATATATACAAGGGTTGGAAATCGGCTCTAACAGATAATTAAATATTTTGTTGCTTTGTTGCTGTACCCGTCAGTCACCCCTGTGCTTTTGGGAGCTCTCCGAGATCCACACATCATAAATTAGTTGCCCATATTTGGGGGAAAAATTTGTCAGTCGAGCATGATCTTGAGTAAATCACCTGCTTGCACAACCGTTGGTCAAGTGATAGTACTTCCCTACAAAGTACTGCATCCCTAACCCTTCCTATGTACAATTTTTTTATATATATTATCTGTTCATAATTATTTTCTAAAACTCAATAACCTCAACTTAAACATTTTTATTTTCCTTCAAATTCCGTATTTAATGTTTATTATTTATTGCCATCTTTTAAAGAGAATCATGGTTATTAAATATCATCCTAATCCTATGGGCTGATTAAATTAACTTCAAATTTATTTTACATCATTGTCATCTTTTATCGAATATTAAGGCAATATTTCACAAAATAAGACAGAGATATGACTTTGTTTGACTTTTTCTTAAAAGGTAAAGGTCGCATGGAGTTCATTTTGGTCTCAAATTGTTATTAATCTTTCCACGAAAGTAAACTTTATCAAATGCAACAATCTTTCTTTTTTTTAATTACGTGGAAGTAATTAAAATTCGATTACTAGAACCTACTCAAAATTTGAATTACCCAATGTAACCCAAGTACACAGATTACACTGGTCAAGACGAATTTCTAGTCTGAGTTCTAATAGTAAATTTTTATTACTTTCAAGTATCGAAAAATGGTTTCACCAGATAAAAACCATTTCGCTGGAACTATATCTATTTAAAGTAAAATTATTAACAAAATAAGACAGAATTACGATTTTTTTTTTTTACTTTTTTTGTGTGTATATCTACCTCAAAAATAAATAAAAGGGAGAGAACAACTAAAATAAAGTAGCAAAGTAAGAGAATAGGTATCATGAAATCACAGTAAATTAAAATATTGGTAAAAATTATTATTATATGTAATGTATTTGTTAACTGTCCAAATCCCCCAATCCACTACCCTGTTTACACTTTGCATCCACCTATCGCTCATTCTTTTGCTTTTCTTCTTTCAGAAAAGTGGGTTTTTGTTGATTCTGTCTCGCCAGCTAGTTTTTGGCCTTCTACGTGGTCTCTTGCCTTCTATGCTCATAATGCTAACATTTATGTTAATATAATGATAATTAATTAAGATCTAATAGTAGATGTAAAGTTTGATAAAATTTAACTAATCCTAAAGTAAAATTAAACTAATGTTTAATTTTGGAGTATACCAAAATCTTTTAATCTTTATTTTTATGGAGTGGACTGTATTTAATGGATTTAAGAATAAATGAAACAAAGTGAAATAGGGACATCTATGGCTCTATTAGTGTATGATTTATGATGATTGATAATATAAAGTTAAGCCAAAATGTTTACAATGTTAATTAGTCATGTCAGTATTCAAATTTGATTATTGATTACATGGAATCTTAAAGATTAATAAATGAGATTAAATTTACTTGGTTATGAGATTAAATTGGCTTGTAATATTGAAATTTTCGTTGTAGCTTGAAGATTAGATCTTGTGTTGTATTCAGCTCTCATCTTGAGTCCCCGTCTCCTGCCTGGCTGTGTTGAAGAAACTAATCACTCATCCTACCAGGAAAGTGGAGTTGCCCTAGGTAGCCTGTGTTCACTCATCAAATGCTTTGTAGGGTACCTGTTTTCTAGATCACAGGGTACTCAGCTTACTACTTCTTTTGAATATCACTAGATGGCAGCATTTTGAGCTGCCATTCAATTTGTTTGAGGGGGCTTCGTCATAATCAATAATGTCTAATTGACTAGACAATAGATGGTTTATCCAAAACATCGTAAAAAATAAAGAAATATTTATGAAGTAAAATGTATTAGAATTTTTTCTTGAAAATAAGTAAATGATACATTACACATGTATGTATTGTATACATATATTTATACGTTCATTATATATCTTAATTGGTATTGTATGCCAACGTAAAGTAAAAAAAAAAAAACTAGCTGTTTTTAATGAACAAACCACTCGAAAATGAAATCAAAAATAGATAGCAATCTTTATGAAATAAAAGTCCAAGGCGTAAACTAAAAAATATTAAAAAGGGTGTCAAGCCCCGTGGTACCTGGAGCCGCAAATGCCGTACAGAGGAGGTCGTACTGACCTTGCTAAAAATAAGTTACACGAGGCTCACCCACTCCTATCTTATTTCAAAGAAATGTCTCAGAACTGCTAGCATTGTATTTGATAATAGCCATATTTTCCAAGAATGCCCATATTTCACATCACACTTCAATAGCTTAGGATTAAACCCGGATATTTCAAAAACTCTCCGAGACGATTATAAAACAATAAAATTAGCATTTTAGTTTTTAAAATCAAAATGTTAACTCACAAACATTTAACATCTAACAGCCAAAAAAAATAATAATAAAATTAAAAAATGAATAAATAAAATTGAACGAATGTAAGCAAAATAAAATAAGGAATAAATGACGTTAATGGCCAATGATGTTTTATGCTAATAATCAAAACAAACTAACTAACTATTTTTAATGGTTATTATAACCCTTGGTTATTATAAACTTAGCCTAAAGGTGAGTAGTTTATAAATAAGAAATACAGTATCTCAGGCACTGGATGTAGGCATTGCCCTGGCTTTGGGAGAGACACAGTCGCCCGTTTAAATGTTTCGGGGAGCCACCCCCTGAAGGATTTTGAACAGCATCGGCTGCTATTAGTGCCGTTTAAATGTAAAAGGTGTTTAACTACAAGGCTTTTCGAAAGGATTAAAGATTTAAAGCAGCTAAGGCTTAAAAGTTCTTGAAGTTAAACGATTCATTAAATTAACTTGAAGCACTTACCACTTTAATCCAACGTAATTTGTGAGGGAAATAATAGTTTATACAGAAAAGAATCCCTCAATAGATGTTGGTTAGAATATATAGGCTAAAAAGAACTCATTCTACATTTTAATGAGGATTATATTTTTTTAATAATTTAGTAACTAAAATGTTTTACCAGAATTAAGGATAAACGTACCAAACATAGATATTGAATGAAACATAGTGACTATGTAAATAATACCATAAATGTATCACATGTTTAAAGATAATAAAACTTCTGATTTTGCTAGGTACAATGAATTCATTCGAAGAATAATAACATTTCATAACTACATAAGCCATTTTTTAATTAATAGTTTTAAGAAGATTTTTTTAAAGCAGTTGAAAGGGACGTTAGCTAAATTTTTGGAATTATTTTTTACCTCATGATAATCTCTTACTAAAACTTTAAAAAACATATATATAAAAATTTGAAAATGGAATTTGCTGGTCTTGGAATGTAATAGAAGAATTCTAATAGTACATTAATATAACACATTACATTAATATAACAGTATATTAATGATAAATATTCTTTATTAGGTGCAATGAGAGCTTCAGTACAAACGTTAAGTTATGAACTGAAGCTCTCATTGCACCTAATAAATATTCTTTATTAGGTGAATTAGAGACCATGAAATCAGTAAGTTCAACAAATATATTTTTTTTTAATTTCTATTATTTTATATTTATGAGGGAAAATAAATAAAATATGTATTAAGAGGTAAATATTAAATGAAAAATTGTGACATTTTTAATAATGACAATAAAGGTATATATATAACATAAAAAAAAATAGAACTTATTATTTTGCTAAGTAAAATAAACTCATTTATTTTATATCTCACGTATAATTTATATTGTTATATATTGTTTGATAACATCTCAAAATTATCTCCCATATAGACCACATAAGTCCACTTTTTAAGTTTTAATTTTTGTATTTATTTAATTGATAGCTGCAGTACTAGATTATCACGAAGTTTAAGATTGGGGCCGTAGCTCAGTCTATTGGTGGTGCCGCTTCGAATCCGGCCTGGGGCGTCGACTTGAGTGGTGCTCCCACAAAATGAAAAAAATTGACCACCAACCATGGTTAGGCAGTATAGGACTCCAATGGGAAAGAAATTTTCCCATAAAAAAAAAGATTCCGAAAAAGAAATTTTTTGAAAAAAGAAAAAGTTTAAGAATATTTTATAAAAAAAATGAACAGAGACGTTAACTAATTTTTTTGCAATGATTTTTTATCAGTTAGTCCACAAATATAGTTTTATTATTTTGTTCGATTTCTATTATATCTATCTGATATTGAAAGTATATTAGAACATAATACAAAATAAATGTTTTAATGTACCACTAGATGTATATTAGAAAAAAAGTATGCTGAGATATGACTATTCTAGAGTAACTGAAAATTATATGAGAAGATGGTTGGGGGTACGGTCAATATATCACAAATAAGTTGAAATAACTTAGTTAATCGTGCCGACGTTTGGGCTAGAGTTTCTAGCCTTCATCAGGGCTAAGAGCAAAGAACGAGATAACAACCAATGAATACAAAACACGTTATTGAAATTGTATTTAATAACGTTATTAAACGTATAATTGATACTTTTATTTTGAAAATACTCGTTTCCATAAAAATAAATAATGCAAGAATTAATTAATATAAATTCTGTCCGTCTAGTATTTTTATATCAGTTATACAAATTTATGATTAAAGGTTGCCATTGAATGAAGTTTCATTGTAAGGCGGAAAATAAAACCACAGCATTCTTTGCTGCTTTTTTTTTAAGAATTTTTATTCCTAGAGTTTTGTCTATCACTGCATACAGATTAAATCAAGATATTTTAAAATCATAGAAAGAAATTTGAATTGGCAACGTCGTTCACTCTTATCGAATTTGAAGCATATCAAATATAGTAGTAAAAATTATTTTGTAAAAAATTGCCCAATTCCTTGTTAGCATGTCTTTATTGTCATTAAAATCCCACCTATGTCCGAAATATATCTATACGTTTAATTTGATATGATAAGTTTTGTAAAGAGTAAGATATTTGATAGCTATCTGCTATCAGTGCTCTATAATTGATAAATAATTTTCTTTTTCAAAGATTGAATTTTCGTATTTTTATTTCTGTAATAAGGAGACATTCAGAATTTTGTTAATGAAGATTTTAATTTTTAAATTTAGCAAATCAATGAAATTAAATTAATTTTTAAATGGAATACCTTACCTTAAGACTCATGAAGAGTTTTAGGTTGAGTGGTTGACTACGGAGTATTGATTCCTGACCAATGATTGTACCAGGAGTTGAGGTGGTCAGGACCAGGCGCAAGGAAACAAGGTTTCTCCCCCAATTCATTGAAGTTTTAGACCCCAAATTTAAGAGGTAGATTGGCCACACTGAGTCATCCTACTTCTTAAATATGAGAAAATATATGGACTTGATTCAAACCTGGTCGAGTAAGACGTGACTCGAGATGGGATATAAGCTATCGATTATTTTTTAAAACTATTTCTCAAAAAATAATAATTATAATAATAATATGCATTGAAGATAAAAGCTAAAAAAAATATATAATTCCAGTCTTTTCACGTTTGAAATATAATTCAAAACGAAAAAAAAATGAAATTTGTAACTATTAAATGACACGCCAATCTTTGACGAATTACAAACTCAAAAGATAGGCTAGTGGCTAGGGTGTTTGTATGATAATATTTTCTTCTTATTATTTTGTTTATTTTTCATTAACTATTGACGTAACAAGATGGACACACAGCAGCTATTCTTTTAAATATTAGTTCGAAAAGTATAATATGATTTATAATAATGTGTATAGTGAAGATCTATTTATTTCGAATAAATTTCTCTCTTATTCGAAATAAATAGTATATTTAAAATATCTCTTAAGTATATTTAAAAAAATATACTCTTTTCCTTTTAGAAAAAGATGGAGGGGCTTATTTTCTAAGCTGAATAGGTGTATTCATGATAATGTGTTAAATGTAAAACATTTAATATGCTAAATGATAAAAATATAGGAATGTAAGCAGGCTTATTTAAAGTCCATGTTAAATGTTAATTACAGAGATCCTCCTAACTGACTTTCTGGGCAACTTGTTTTGTAATCTTGTAATCATAACGAAATAATAAATTAACCAACTACTTCGTCATATCACCTTTCCTCACTTGTTCCTTGTTTCCTCCCTTAGATTTTTCCATCACTTTATTATTAGTTTTTTTTTATTTACACGCACAAATTTGATCAAAATATATTCTCAAAATTTATTTTCAAAAACTCTCTAACGTTTCGGTCCTCAGACTATTTTCAAGGAGACGGCCTTAAATAGTTATGCCATTTTCTTTAAAATGTTTTCGGCAGGCTAATTGCCCATGTCATATAAAACTTTTTATATTTTAAACCTAAAACTTATTTCCATAAATAATAGTCTCTTTTTCTACTTACTAACATCATAGATAATGTAGAAAAAGAGACAATTTCTTATGTAGAAAAGTTTTATAATACATTGGCAATTAGCCTGCAGAAAATTGTTTAAAGAAAATGACATCAATATTTAAGGTTGTCTCCTTGAAAATGGCCTGAGGGCCGAAATTTTGGAGAGTTTTTGAAAATAAATGTTGAGAGTATATTTGGATCAAATTTGAGTGTGTTAATAATACAATAAGCCACTCTCAAACAATCATTAATCTAATATTATTTTTATTTATTACTTCATACGAGTTTAAAAACTTCTATGGGAAAACCAACCAAACAAAACCAAAACCAAGCAATTATTTATAATTCTAACATTGATAAACCAAAACATTTTTTATTATTAAAAACATAAATCGCTAGGACCAATATTATTAAAACATTTCATGATATTGGTATTTTCAACTAAAAAAACTGTTAATTATTTTGAAATGCCATTTTAAGTAGATTGAGTTTTTAAATATTCTTTATTAAATACTTTCTCATCTTATTTAATTATTAATAAATAATTATTAAACAAAATAAAGTAAAGTAATAAAACTAAGACTAAATCTTTACATGGACTGTAGTTGAGACAAGTCTACCCCCGACCATCTGCAACTGATTGATGATGATTGTCAGCACTGAGTCAACCACCATTAATTCATCTCCACCTTAATTTGTCTCTTTGAAATCGGACCCTAAACTTGTTTATTAGTCCATTGTTCATCGCTGGTATATTATCTAATGAATTAATCATTATATTATAATTATCCATTTATTTTTTATAAGATATTATTAATATGTAATAATATTTGTTGCGAGATGATTTTATTATAACAGTTTTGCCTTAAATAGGCCTTTATGATTGTTAATATTTTATTTTTTTTAACCATTTTTCCTTCTTCATGCTTAAAAAAGGAAGTGTTAAATTTTTTTATGAATCACAATAAAGTGAAACGGTTAAGCTGTCATAAACTAAGAATTATAAAAGGGGTATTTCTTATGTCTAATTTATATGTTAAAGTGTGTTAAATGGAGAAATATTTCTATCTTTTAGCATATTAAACAGATATAACATTTAACATGGTTGACAGTCTATCAATGATCTTACTATCATTACTAACCAATGAACTAAATAGAGAATGTAGTGAAGGGATTACAAGGTTACAAAGGAATTTTCCAAGAAAATCCGCAAGGAGCTCTCTACACTTAACATATAATATGGACTTTAATTTAGGCTGCTCACAATTCTAAACTAATAACATTTAGCATGTTAAAACTCTTGACGTTTAACACATCATGAATACTCCTAAACAATACGATCTTTATACCATCCAAATAGAAAAATATAAACTCATCTTTTCAAAGACTTCTCGTTTTCACAAATACTTTTGTTTGCTACCTACACAATTTTAATGAGTTAAAAGATTTTTCAAGGTATAGCCATCTGTGATGCAAAAATATTTTTTAATCGTTGTTCCGATTTTATTTCGGATTTATGAAGTGTTTTTTGGTTACTTTATGTTAATGCAGAATTAATATTTTAAAAAAAAAACAGTACCAGCTAAACTCAAAGGTGTTCAATACTTTGTAAGGAAGTACCTTTTGAACAACGGTTCCTCAGGAGGTGATTTGCTCAAGATCACACTTTAACACCATGTTTTTCCACCCAATCATAGACGCCCATTATATTGAGTTTGGGTGTGCATCCTAACCCACAGGCTTGACTCATGGCTATAGTAACTAATTAAATAATTATATGCTACATCCAGATTACTCAATGAGCTATCCTATAACGAATTCATTATATAAGTAAACAAAACAAAATTCTAAATTTTGAACTTTACGATTGTAAATTCATCTCATCGAGAGACCTCGATAACTTTATGAATTATCTCCAATTTTGAGCAAAGGAGATTTCAATATAGTTTCAAAGACAACTCTAGATGATTTGACTACTCAATTCCATTTCCGGCTACCACATGCTGAGAAACTATATCCCGTTGCGAGGAGACTACCAGCCCCCCTGTCCTACTTACTACTGCCAACTCTCCCCAAGACTTCCTCAGTAGAACTCCGGGTTGCTCTTCTAGTTAATGAAATTCCCAGGCTATATTTAGAAATCTGATATAAGGAGCTTCGTCTTATCAGTTTTCATTATAGGCTCCATTTAATTAATATCATACTGACTTTACAAATTTCATTCAGATGTTTATTAATTTTCCTCAGCAATAATTTTATGAATTATTATAAAAAATGAAATTCCCAAGGATGTTCAGGACTCGGTTTATAATGAAATTATAATTTATTAAGTTTATAATGAATTATTCTGGGACTAGGTCACTTTAGAAAAATTACAAAGGTAATTTTAATTTTATAATAACATTTATTGGTCAAAAAACAGTGAGGCCACACTTAATTATAACTTATATACAGAGAATAAAAAAATGAATTAATCAAAAAACTAACTAACTAAATAAAAAAGTACTATACCACTTTTTTTTCAAGAGTTTTGAGAATTATGAAATCAAACTTAATATTTCTTACACAAATTCATTTGTTGTACTTGGTAAATAAAGTTTCTTTTGCCACGAAATTCGACTTTTTAAACTCTTTTGAAGCTTTTACAATGCACTCAACTATGAAAATTCGAGAGGCGTTTTCAATAAAGGATTCTCATTAAAAATCCAATTTTTAAGCAATTTTATATTGGCGATTTTGTTTATGAAATCCATGCTAAATAATTAAACCAACTGAATACCAAGAAGTAAACTCTTAAACATTGTAATAAAGATTTTTGATGATTTGCGGGGATGCGGTGGTATAAAATAAATAAATCAAAAGAACAAAATTGTTTGCGAATTCAATTTCTTATAAAAGACCGTCATCGTTTTTAGAGTATCCTCTGTCACGGTCATCGATTCTCAGTTACAAAAATGAACTTTTTCAAGAAATCAAGAGATTTTGTTTTGTTTTTTTATATTGTTTATTGTTTTGGCAATTTATGCGTACAGGATAAATTAGCGATATAAAATAATATTTTAATTTGACTTTCCTTAATAATTCTTCATTGAAAATACACCTTTCTATTGGAAATTCGATAGCACTGGAAAAAACCTTGAAGAGATCATAAATACGGCTTCACTACCAAAAGAAACTTGGCCATCGCAATGTTCAACTACATTTCGAAATTCTTAAAACTTGAGAAAAAAAGAGAGGTTGAAATCTAGTTTTGAATACCCCGCGTATTAATTATCTTCAAAAAATTAGCCACAGATACCAAAATATTTACTAGTGTAAGAACTGAAGTCTGTGCATTTTTTTTTTTTTTTTTTGGGCTCAGGACAGATATGTTGTAAATATTATTTTCAAGAAGAAATGTATTTATTAATTTTTACAATGCCATATTCTGATACAATATTTGTTTTAAGCTTTTAAAATTTTCTATAATTAATTTTCTTCTCAACCAGGTGTGTTAAACTAACTGAAATATCAAAATTTACGAGCTAGAAATTCTCAACTAGTCCCTCTCATATTCCGAAGACTCAGCAAACAATTAAAGACTCGAGCAGAGGCGGTTAAAGTTTCCTGCTGATCCATCACAGGGGGGTGACAGTGACTTTATTCTTTAAAAAAATTGTTTGAGTTAATATTTTAAATTGCTTATATTTTCGTCAATATTATATATAAACTCTATATAATAATAAGGAAAAAATGTTCTAATATCAGGAAAATATTTTAAATGTTTCCTGACAGTTGTATATATAACATTCACAATATTATTGGAATTGGAGAGACAAAAGGAATATTTAAAAAATTCACGGAAAAATAACTGATAGAATTCAAATCAAACCATTTTTTTTTCAATCAGGGTTATAAAAATATATATTGAATCTTATAAAAAATATATATAAAAAAACTAGTGATATATGTTATTTTAAAAATTCATCTAAATATTAAACATTATTAAAAAAATGAGAAGCAAGAGACATAAAACAACGCAATCAACTATTATTAACAAAACATGAATCAATAGTGCTCGTATTGAATTTTCGAATCCTTATTTTGTATATTTGAATATAAACGTTAGGGTGTTTTCTGCCTCACGTTTATTTATTTCTTTTATTTTTTATACTTTATTTGTCAAATCATATAGAATAGCATAATTTAATTCGAGCATCATTGCCTTTAAGCTGCATTAAACATTCAAGCCTCCATCAACTGCAATGGCAGCGTAACCGTACTTTATCTCACGTTTTACATATTTCAGAGTAGAGAGGGACAAAATTAGCTGTATTTGAAACGAATAGCTAAAATTGCTATGGATACGATCCTATATCGTATAATAATAATAATATAATATCGTATCCATGGCAACTTTAGCTATTAGTTTCAACAATAGCTAATTTTTGCCCAACTCTGTTTCAGGGAATGCCCGAGAGTAGTTAGTTCAGATTTAGGGCGGAGAAACAAGAAATAGCAGTATAACAGTAAGAAAGTAGCAGTAACATATAAGAAATAACAGAACGTCGTTTCTTGTCATGGTGGAGATATTAGTTTTTTTTTTAAATATATTATATTTTATTTTTTCAATTTATTGATTATTTAAATCAATGAACTTAAAATAATGTGTATAAGAGAATAAACTAAGGAGATAAACATTAGTAATTTATTACTTAGTTTTCAATGTTTCGACTGCTAGGGTAATTTACACTTTTTAGGGTTACTACACTAATTTTGTAAATTAAAATATTAAATCATGCACCACTTTTACACCCTGGAATTACATTTAGACCATATATAATCATAGATATTAATAATTTTAAAAAATGAAAATGTTTAGCTCTTGTTAATCTTTTTTCAATATATCCTGTAAATCAGTGTGAGTCGAGTATGGCCTATCCTGAGACGGGTTGGAATTACCTTTTCTCCGAGGCACATTCAAGTTTCTTGCTAGACGTTTCACTGCCTGCTGCACCATTCTTTACTTGTGGTCTCTTGTTTTGAGCCATTCGTCTTGCCACACTTGTCATCCAATTTCTTTGATCCAAGAAATCTATTACTTGATGATTTCAAGACTTTATGGCAAGTCTGGCCTAAAAATCTGCCTTTTCTTTCCCAATGATCCCACAATGACCAGGTAACAACCCAGGTTTCTCAAATTTTTCAAATACTGCTTCAACTCTACAATTAAAGAATGGGTTGAAAAAGGATTTTGTTTAGATTTGAGGGTGGATTCAAAGTCAGAGATGCCAGAGCTGGGAAAGTTTTGAACGATAAGTTAATTAAACATTTAATCAATATCTAAATACAAATATTTAATACATATCTACTGCAGTTCGGTCACCACTGGTGTTGAAGAAAGATACTGACTCAGTACTAATACTCATTTTGAACAACATTTAATCTGATGTTAATGTTAACATTGCATTAATAAAGTAGTTGGAACACATATTAATTTATTCATTATAATCTAAATAATTCTTAAATTCCTAAATATAGCGTTAATGGACGTACCTTCCTAGGAAATGTATTTCTTGTTTCTAAATCCTTATTTCAAATCTTTAGTTAGGACATTTAACTCTGAATCATTCTGTATACTTCCATGGTAACTAACACTTAATCCTCTTTGAGCCGGTTTAGAGTTCACTAACTTTTTATTTCATTATTTATTCCATGCTGCTGGATTAATTCACAAAACCGCAGCTTTATTTATCAAATTAATTTTATAGCTGCAAAGGCTGATTGGAGGTTTGCGTGGTACAGTATTATACCTAAACGATACAATTTATTTTTTATTATAAATACAAGAAAGTTATAACTTAAAAAATTGTTTCATAACAACCACTAACAAGGAGAAATTCAAATTTTGAAATACACTGAAAACATTTTTGGCCTAGAACATTTATTTATCAAAAAACCTTTTTTTTCAGAAGTGGATACGTTAACTTTTGGTTAAAAAAATTATTTTCAAATACAAATTTGTTCTCCACAAGGAATAACCAAAACATTCCTAAACTTAGTAATTATGAAGACTTCATATAAATTGATGACCAAAAAGCCAACAACTCGATGCTATACGATAGAAAACCGAAGTACAAAAGAGTTTTTTTGTTGTCACTATTGAGCTGACGGCAATTTTAATAGCACTTCAATTATTCCGGCCCTCGATAGTTGTTCACTGAGTGCCCTCTAAGCCGTTTTCATGTTGTTGTTTTTTTCGAATAACCCTCTTGTTCCAGAAATTAACTTCAATCGTTAAAAATATTGAAGATTCTTCTAGAAAAATGACCTGTTTCTGTGTTCCCGAAAATGGAAAAGTAAATAAAGAAGCAGTTAATCCCCATTCATTGCTATCCTAACCCCTCTCATATCCTAAAATCAGGTTTGTTTAAAAAAATAATCATACAAATGTTAAGTGAATGGCAACAAATCTAAACTACGTTGCAGAATAATGAGCATAAAATGATTAAACTAAATACAAGTTGCTAGGTCTCATCCTCCTGGCAGCGTAAGAGAGAGAAAATAGTCACGTGCCTTAGAATTAGAAATTAATAACTACTTAATAGGAAGGAGAGATCCATCTCAGTTTCTAGTCTATTACATCAAGTCACATCTTTCTCCAGTTACGAATACGGTCTAATATGGAGTGAAGTTAGGGATTAGCGAAACCATGGTTTAGGATATATTTAATAAATTATTTTCGTTTGTTCTAGAGAGAGACTTATTTCCTGGTTACACCTATGTTTCAACTACAGCTCGTGCCTCACTCGTTACTGTTGAAATAAAAATCACCACCCTTCAAAATATATATATATAGTTAGGCGATTAGTATGAATATACCAAAAAAAAAAAGAACCAAGGTGCGCATATCAGACAACTTTCACTTACTAACCTCCTTAGACCCCCAAGTTTTGTGTAGATCAGTGAGCTTGTGTTAAAGTTATGAAGTAATTTTTGTAATTTTCGAGAAAAAAAGCTAATGACCAGAGAAAATAAAAATTAGGAATAATATTTTTTTTATTTTTCTGTTCCTATAGAAGTTCTTATTTTTTTTTTATTTATTTTTTTTTAAGTTCTTATTTTAGGATTTCTCGAGATGAGAATAACAAACTTTTTTCTTGCCAAGAATAGAACAGTTTAACAAAAGATTACAAAGCAGCCATGCGATTGGGAATGATAGTAGATTTCTCATTGATATACCGGATTTAAACATGTTCCTTAATGTTCATTCCATATATAAATGAGTAAATGTAAAAAAAAAAAGATTAAAATGTGAAGATGGTATAAAAACCGATGAACTTAGCCGTCAATAAGGAACTGTCAGAGCCATAGTATTGGTCAAATTGAAACTAAGTAAATTTACAATAAATTAGTTTATAATGATTATCTAGGAATATTAGTTTCTATGATATTCTTCTTCTTCTTTTGCTTTCCTCTTTGGTGCCTCTCAGCGTAGAGGAGCATTCCGCCAGGAATTCCACTCTTCCCTATTTCGCGCTAGGTTCCTCACCAGTCGGATGTCCTTCCAACTCGCCCTACAGAATCGCTAAATATAGTCAAGATATAAAATCCTTGGGCGGCCCCCTAGGTCTTCTGCCGTCCCCAGATGGATATGTCCCAACATAGTCCATCGTATCTAAAGGATCTTTGCGGTCGTTCATCCTGTTAACATAGACGAACCACTTCAGCTATCGAGCTTCCAGGATCTGTTTCAGTTGCTCTATCTGTAACTCCTGACGAATCCTTTTATTTCCAACCGTCCTTCGCAAAAAAGTATATTATATGATATTCACCAACATCAATTCACAAAATATCGATTACTTGTAATTCGTAAAAAGATGATTGTGGAAAAATAATACAAAAAAAAACTGTGTCTCTAGAAAAATTGAACGTAAAGAGCTCTATCAGGTTTTTAATTTATCTACAGGGTACCACTCGATTCTATACCATGGTAGAAGCGTCATGTTTTCATTTCATGGGACCACCACAGACATAAAAGTCGATCTCCTATGCCAGATTCGAGCACTCCCTGAGCAACAGACGGTCCATATGTTTCCTAACGTTACACCTAAATAAATGTCTTTAATTTTCGGCCCCACTTCTCCTCACTATTTTTATAGATTTTTTTTTTCTGCTCACAATAAAGGATTCGCTGCGTAAAACACGAAATAGGCCCCTGATATTGTAACCAACTATTTTGAAAAAGGATTTTATCTTGCGGTATATTGCTTCAAAGCAGTTGAGCGAATGTTTTCACCCTAGTCCTTTTTTTTCTCATTTATTGGGCTCTACAGAGGGGTGAACGTTCTACGAGTAAACCGAGGCGTAGGTGGTACTTTGAGAGAAATCTGATCAAAATTGGTTTATGAAGAGGTTCGGTGGAACGTGTGTAGGCAGCATTGCTAGTATCGGAGGCACTTTATTTTTTAGTTCTTAAGAACTATAAACCACTATAATAATATATACGGTAAATGTACAATTAGTGGGCGCATGAAAATTTATTTCCAATTTCTTTCTATACATTCTGAAATTGATTTTTGAGAATCAATAAATATGTAATTATTGATGCAATGAACGTATATGGAAAAATGTGTTCATTAATTAATAAAAAATGGTATATAAAAAAATCACATCCTTGCACAACCGTTGGTCTATCAGGTCGAAATATTTATATAATCCCAGAAGTGACGATCTTGGATCCTAGCCTTAACACCTGGAGGAAAAGAACTAACTGTAAACTGCTTGCAAAGACTGGCTAGTCTATATCTCATGATATAAAGTCACAAAGGTGAAGAGGGGTGAGGAGTCCATCAGGACGGCTCTATGCAACAATGAATGTCACTATCGGTTGCAAGTTACTACGAGTGAGGAAAAAAAAAAGGATGGATATATAGAATCAACAAAGATGCGAAATGCATGCAGTAAACTGGAATAACAGACAGGCTTGCCGAAATCAAAGGCTGGTTTAGAAATCAAAGATCTAAAAGGAATTTAGAGCAAAACGAAAAAAGAAAAATCCATTGGATGCTATGGCTAGTTCGAGGGAATTCAAAAATAGAATAAATATATGTGTTGAAAACG
>NW_027112457.1:3554-10759 GCF_000696795.3 Halyomorpha halys | reverse complement strand
CAGAATCCTTAGACAAAATAATAAAATTTCTGAAAGAAACTCAACTTTATACTAAAATATAATCCACCAATACCGACCAGTGTAAAAAGGAAATAGTCTACATTCAACCATCAAATGTCAAAGACAAGAAGATAAATAAAGTAAAAAGGGTGTAATAACCTAGATGTTGATCGCCCTGAATAAAAATCTAATCTAAAACAAGCCACAGTTATGTGTAAAATATTGACATACTAGGGATATGAATTACAGAAACCACTTTTTCATTGAAGTGCTGAAAAATAACACAATAAATAGGTTTGTACTGAAACAAGGAAGAATTTTGCACAAAACCTTAATTTTGTTAAAAAATATGGCTTGAAAGAAAAAATAAATCCTCTTAAATATCTTTAACTTGAATTATTTTAACAAGTCTCATTTTTAGCAGCATTACAAATAAGATAAATACAAAATATTAGCAAATTTCATAATTAAATAACAGGTAAAATAAATGATTTCTTGTTACTACAGGTGCTATGACAATACTCAGATTTTACAATCATATATAAGATATTGCTATTCTAAATATTAAATAAATTCCTGCTTTGAAACGATAAAGAATTAATTTCAACTTAAAGCAGAGCACGTAGTGAAGGTTTTACAGAACGCTTATTTCGATGTATAATAATTATTTTTATATTTCTTGTATTTTCTTTTCGACTGTATATATATCGCCTCTCTTTAGAATCTGTTATTCTCAATTTATAAGGCTATATTTGCTTTGTAATTTGTAATAATTATAACAATTAATAATTAATAATAGCGTAGTAAATGAGAAAGTAAACATTTTTACAACGGACTGAATCATTGCTGAAGCAAGCAGAAACTGAAGGCAGAGAAAGTGGAATAATGTTGTTAATGAGACTGTTTTCAACTTGAGATCTTTTTCTTCCTTCTAGCTCTAAATAACTCTTTCCCAGATAATAGCCAACTACCCCCTGCTTGGTCATAATAAATTATTTATATCAATAAGTTATTGTAACTTTTAAAATTAGTCCTTTTATCAGTTAAAAAAAGATCTTCCATAATTATAAAAGATACTTCTTTATTTCAGTTTTTAAATTTATACACCAGGGCTTTCGGATTTCATTCCACGTTTATTGATTAAGAGTTTATTGATTTTATTATTTTAGAGAGTTAACAATATTTAAAAAAAAAAAGATAGAAAATATCCCGAATATGCTAATAAAATGCACTTTGATTGCTACATTTATCACAACAATCGAATGTTTTACGTCCTATGTTGGATAGAGCTGGCTGATTCAATCGATTGCGATAATGTGAATTTTGAAATTAAATAGAGAATTTTAAAATTAATTATGAGGTATTGATAGTTAACCGTAGATTACTGATTGGGGAAGATGGTCGTGGTGCAGTGTCAGCAAAGGAAAACATAAATAAACAAAAAAATATTTATTTAAGCCGACGTTTCGACCTGAGTTTCAGATCTTTGTCAGGGAGTCAAGCAGGGAATTTGTTTATTTATGTCTTTCTTTGCTGACCGCACCCCCCGACCTTCTTCTCCAATCAATTTTTTAAAAAATTAATTCTTCCTTTTTATCGTATTAATTTCTTATACATTTATAAATGTTAAACAGTGAAAATACGTTTTTGTTGAAAATTAAATTCTCCCTCAGCTTATTGCAGGATTGACATGATTTTTTTGTACCACTACAAAATGCATACATATTTTTATAAGTTAATATCAATAACTGTTGTAGATTGTGATTTTTTTCTTTTAGCAATGATTAATTCTAAGGAATATTAATGATTCAAATTCTCGGTTGAGTGCAAAAAGTATTGATTTTATGGATTATAATATAATTAAGTTATCTTAATATATTTATAGTTTTAAAATTAATTCTTACTTTTTTATTACTTTTATTCATTTTTCTTCGACGGTACGGGATCCATTCCTCATATTCAGGATTACAGAACCTTTTGCTTAGTTTCCTTGTTAGTAATTACCTGTTTTGCTACTTATCCTAATTATGATGGGTCCTAATTTTACATGGAAACTTACACCGTAGACGGAGTAGAAGGGAAAAGTCTTTAGTTAAGTTTAGGCAGTGCAGAATTCATTTTTATCTAAAGTTAGGATATAACGTAAATAGGACAAAATATAACTAATAATTAACAAGGAGACAAAAAAAGATATTGTAAACCTGAAGATGGGAAAAGGATTATGAACCGTCGAAGAAAAATGAATAAAGCATAAAAGCAATAAAAAAGAAAGAATTAATTTTAAAACTCTAAATAAAACTAATAATTTTAAAACTGTAAATTCAATAGAATCCTTTATCTATTTCCACTTAAAACCCGTCTACACTTAGTTTCCTCCCACTTTGACAATGGCTGCCTGTTGTATGGTGGACTTTCGGGTAATCTCGAATCTAAACATAAACATATTATGAATTGCCCAGTACGATTTATTTTCGGAATCACCAGAGATACACACATAACCCAGTATTACGCCGAGCTGAAGTGGCTCTATCCATCCTTCCGATGCCAGTATTTCCTGGTTTCCTTTCTATTCCAAGTGATTAGTACACAGCGACCCTCCTATACCCTAGAAAACCTGCATTTCAAATTCTCAGTCCAATCCCGTAATAACAGGCCGCGTTTATTTGACATCTACCCTCATTGTCATCACCGAACTGATGCGTTTGATATATCGGTTTTTACCCGAGCTGCATATCACTGGAACTCCATTCCCTCTAACATACGTCATGTACCAACCCTTCCCTCGTTTAAAACCCTTTTATTTAATTACCTTTCACCAATCTAATCCATTATTATAATAGTACAGATATTTTGTAATTACTTTTTTTTTTTTTTTTATTAAGTCAGTTAGATTTTTAATTAATTATTTTTTTTCTTCTCCGTATATAACATATAATTAAGTTTAGCCACACTGTTTTTGTCCAATATATGTTTATAAATATATATTATAAATATTAAAATTACCTTTGTAATTGTTGTAAAGGTACCTAGTTCCAGAATAATTAATTATTTTTCATTTAATTTCAAATATATTAAGATAACTTGTTCATATTATAATCCATGAAAGCATTACTTTTTGAATTGAAACGAGTATTTTAATCACTAATTTTCCTTGGAATTAATTACTGCTAAAAGAAAACAACATTACAATTTACAGCAGTTATTGTTATTAACTTATAAACCATATGTACAATAACATCACTTCGACCGTTACCCTACAATAAACTGGGAATGAATCTGTTTTTCAACAAAAACGTATTTTCACTGTTTAACATTTACAATATCATAAACCAGATGAAAACGAACCGCCAAACCGGATATTGGTTAAATATTTGAGCAGTTCATGGGAACGGGTTAGGATCGCTACAGCGAGGTTTACACAACAGTTGTATACATAGAGCGATATACATATTATGCAGGATTGGCAAAAGTGTGATTTTGTTGATATGTAAGGATTATTTTTAATGAATAATTTTGTCATTTTATTAATTTTTTGTAAGTTTGAATAAACATTATTCTTACATTTACAAAACTGGGCGTGTTAAGGTAAAGAGATAGGTCCTTGTCGTGTTAATCGATAAAATATTGTGACAATTATATTCTGGATTCGGTAAATAAAAATAAATGATTATTATGACTCAACATAGCTAGTAAAAATCCTTTTTTTTTTTAATTAAAAATTTACTCATCCAGAAATACTACCATATTATAACGATTTTTTTCCTTTCTTAAGTATGTGGTGCAGAATTAGAACCATGAAATAACCACAACTCGTAGTAATACTGATTAGAGTGAAATGATTCGAAGCAGTTTGCAGTCCAATCATGAATCTTGATGTTTCAGGACAATTAAATGACCGTTTGATATGATCTGTTCGCCATAAGTCTGTTTAGAAAGGACGATGCCTCAATTGGTCCGATTAGTTATATTCATTGAACTCAAATTTATGCGAGAGTTGCTACCGAATCCTCCTTGTAAGGAACGAGTTATGATCATTCCACTATTGTATCATGAGGATTTGTGACTTAATGAATTCCAATAGTAATTAAACGTAAAAACATTTTGAAGAGAATAAACAAATAAATAAAAAAGTATGTAAATCCAAAATATCTTGACATATAATGAAAGAATGTATGTTAGTTGCTAAGTGTGTGTTTTAAAATGTATGTTTCCTTAATAATCCCTGATAATCCTCTGAGGCGTCTGAAAAGAAGATGGCCACGGAACCTTCTAGTTTAAATTAATGCTTGAAGTACCACCAATGGGTGGTTCCTTCCCAAGATTTTCAAGTGTATATGAAACATACAACATATTTACTTATTGTATTTATTATATGTACAGTTGTAAATCGCATTAAATAAAAAAAATGTAAGTTTAATACACATTTGGGAGTAAACGAATAGTAACATTTTTTTTTATACTATCCTTACGAAATAGGTTATTGAATGCATACATATTGGAGGTAGTTGTATGTATATCTGGTAGTTTGTAATTCCTTGGATTAACTTGAGGGATTTTATTATAAGGAATTTTTTCACTTTTATTTTTTGTAAATTTTCTCAAAACTGTCAGTAACAATTTTGATTAAACTCGATATATTAACGTACGATCAAGTGATTTTTAATATCATATGCCTTGTCCTCTTTAACATTGTGTGACCGCGCTTAAATGAAAAATTTTTGAAAAAGAGCTTCCTCTATTGTACCTGTAATTTTGTTTATTTCAAACAATCAACTGCCTCTTATTGTTAATTATAATATAAATGGATGAATAATAACTATAAAAAGAATTTGATAAATAACTAAAGAAAAATATGGTCTGCAAGCAACCACCTTAAAGAGGCTGGGACATGGGAAATAACCGAAAGCACTCGATCTCTTCTGACGTCATTTTATAGTACACTATATTGTTTGTTATATTTTCCTAAAATGGATTATACACTGGGCTAAAGTTCAAAATAGTTTTTTACACCTCAAAAACCCTTAAAATAGAATTTACATAGCAACAGAAAATAAGTAATAATTTTAATTTCGTTTATTGGGAACTTTTCTTATAGTTGATAGTTATGAACCAGACATGAATATAACATTTGAAAGAATTTGATAATTATTTATTTTCCATAGTAGTTATCACAATAGTAAGATTTTTCTTTCACTTACCCTATGGAAGGGACGTGATGGTCCTGTAAGTTGGGCCATTGGTATAGAACGCTGTGGGTTTCCCATCTGGGGCAGTTAATATATATTTTTCGGCGATCCTGAGAAATGAATATTGACATTCTCACCTTGTTTAGTAAGCGATGGCAAGTTCAAAGTAGCCGCCCGGGGTTGGCAAAAATAACCAGGAACCCACTTTCCAGACTAGTTCTCCCATCAGTTACCAATAACAATAGCAGTACTCTATATGAAATATTTAGTAAGGGGAATATATTGAAATTGAGGATAATATAGAATCATCAGTTTAAAATGTACAAAGATTAATTTCATCTCAAAGTGGTAAGCAAAAGTTATATGATGCACGAATCAGATTTTTTTCACTTCTTATATTCCCACGTAGTGCCTTGCCTATTATAATGGCATTCATTGTTGTTTAGAGGCGTCCTGATGGATTGCTTCAAGTCACAGGTCCCGCCAATCTTAACCTCCTTGCCTTTGTATCATGAGATATTGATTGACCAGCCTCTGCAAGCAGTTCACTGTTAGTTCTTCTACTCCAGGTGTTAATGCTCTGTTCCCAGATCGCTCCAGTATTTGTCCGGAGAGTTATCTGTTCAGTTATCTCGATTCTGCTTTTAATGGTACCTGTCAGAACGTATATCCTTATATATCCTGTTAGCCGTATATCAGAGCTGGCTTTATCATGTCATTGTAAGCTCTTAATTTTAAGATTTTTTGGGACTATAGTATTCTTGATAGAGAGAAGACTGTTCGCGCTTGATATACACTGATCTAACTTAGTTCGTTGATAATTTATCGATGTTATTGTGGAGCCGACATATTTGAAACTGCCTACTCTAGGAAACAATTTTTTTTTTTTTTATCGAAAAAAGTAAGTGCAGTAATAGTCGAAATAGACATGCAGTTTCCTGTCTTTTCAGTCTTGTGTGAGGATTTTAGGTTAATCGTTTGTCCACATGTAGTCCAAGGTAGCGGATCTGTTCGACAGGGGTAGGAAACAATTTAATAACTATTTATTATTCTTATATTAGTTAACTATTCTTAATAAAGAAACGTAATTTGTTTTACATTCATGAAGTTTTCTTTTCTCCTATTTATTTTGAAACCTAATTTATTTTTTTAGGAAGGCTACTAGTGAAAAAAGAACCATATTTCCAAATAAACTATGGCCTTCTTTCCTGTAGAAGATGTGTAGGGCACAATAACGGGAATTGTTTTCTAGTGAAAAACGACACCACAAAGATGGGAAAGTGGGAAAAGAGCAGCTGAAAAATCTCCCTAAAAAGACCAGGGGATATTAGTGGGTGCTCATAAGGGACAAAAATTAATAGACGGAGCAGTATGAGCGATGCAGACCGTTCTCAACAGGCCAGCTCTGGAGAAAGGAACCCCGTTCTGATATTTTCCAGCCAATCGGCCGCGATGATGAATGGTTGAACAAACTCATCACTGGGGATGAAGTATGGCCAACCCTTTCCATAGCTGCCTTTGACAAAGCGCTAGCCCTTTCCCTTCCTCTCCTCGCTCCTACCAATAAAATTAAAAGCTAACCCGTCAATTTATCGAGTTCTTTTTGCGAACTGTGTGGTTCATATTGAATTTTAAACTTACTTTGGAACAGGTAACATTTTAAAAATTGCCAATATCATTTTATTATTAAAAATATTAAATTGGTGAAAAGATTAATGAAGTGGAATCAATACGAAAATGGTTAGTGCACGTATAAGACCTACCTTATTTATTCCTCCTTTTTTCTTTTACAATATAATCTCCCCAATATCTCTAGTAGATAATAATTTGATGATTAAAATTTTGGTGTGGTGTGCATATCACAAAATTTCTTTTACAACCCAGGAAGGAAAACATTTTGAACAGTTTTATTTTATCATTCTGCTACTATAAAAATCCCTATTTAAGGTGTGAAAAACGATTATCAATTTTGTTTTTGCTTAAGATCTAACAATTTATTTTAGATTAAAGAATATATAT
>NW_027112457.1:0-3504 GCF_000696795.3 Halyomorpha halys | reverse complement strand
TTTTATATTTACAATATATATTTTATAATAAAATATAACAAAGCTTAGTATGTATAGATATAATACCATGAGATTGGGATAGATCAGGAACTCTCGGCTTTTTCTGTACTCTTTCTCTAAATCAGAGGTTACCAAACTTTTTTTTTCATGGTACACTTATTGGGATAAAAAGATTTCGCGGCATTCTCGTACAAAAATAAAAATAACGGCACAATTATCCTTAGAGCAGTTGAATATGTAGACAAATAATAAAAAAAACAGTGCTAGGTAAATGCTAGAGTGCACTGTATATTTTCTGTTTTAAATTTACTATTTCTTCTTCCATTTTTTTAAATATTTTGAGAAATATTTGTTTTGGGCAGCTCTAGCAAATACTCAAGGCACCGCTGTGGGGGCACAATTTGTATCTTTGTAAACCGTACATTGCTGCCCCAAACTATTGATAAAACCTTTTTTTGTTTTATCAATGGTATATTTCAAAATGTAATGAAATATGGACTACTAACAATAAGAGATCGTTAATAATATCAAATAATAAAACTTTTTACATTAAAAAGCATTACAGGGAAAGCAAAACATTGGTTTTGTAATGTTCAAAATGTTATAATTCAAATTAGTGATATAATGAAAAATGTAAAGTAATAAGGGCGTTACCCATAGGGAGTACCAATGACGTCATGGACAAGGGAAACCCATAATTATGGCAAGAGATTAATAATCAAAATATCTTGTGCTGATTTTAATTACGTTTGAGAGATCGAAACATTTTGTTAAAGTTGGATAGAAGGAATCTATATTAAAAATTATATTTTTAGGAAGACCTCTTTGATGTAATTATGATGCAAGATACAAATGTTAAGTTCATTAGAGGTCATATTTATTGCGAAATACAACTGAAAGTAACTAAAAACGTAAAAAAAACACAAGATAATGGGTTCAGTGAAAAAATTAATTATGGAACCAAACTGCAGATCATCTAGTTTTATTAAGCTCCGTGTTCTAATTATTTAACAGAAAACTTTAAGTAAGATCAGTATTAAGAACATTGTTGTAAACTAAGCATCACATAAATATCACAGATGTTTTAACATTTCAGAACTCTGCTCACAGAAATCCAGGTTTGTTGCTAAAAGAAATTCACGAATATTAAAGAATCGATTCTAGGCCAATTTTTACGTCCTGCTTTCATAAGCAGTAAAAACCGTATTTCACGGTTGTTTTAGTCAAAAATACTAGCAACAAAATACATAATAATTTTAAAACAGCCAAAATGTGAGACTAGCTAAATCAGTGTTATTGTTTATTTCTAAATGATGTCCCATATGAAACCAGCATGACTGCTAGAGCGTTTTCTTTCTGTGGGTATACAGATTAAAAATCTTAGTTTTTATAACTAAAATATTAATCCTGTATCTATATTAATTAAAATATGATATGGTTGAGATTCTGAATCCACCGGCAATAGTATTAACATTGTTAATATTGATATATTTGTTTTCTCTATCTTCAAATACCCTATTATTGTACTAGATGACTCATTTTGTATAAGGGTGGCTCCAAAAAACAAATAAATATGTTGTTATTATTATTATAATTTGCTTTAGCTATAAAATGGGGTATTTCCATTAGTACTCACATATGACGAAGTAGAAAACAATCTGATGATGGAAACATAAAATATTAAAGTTAGTTATTATTCTTGGACGGATTATTCTTTTATTAAATTTTCTTTTCAAATCTTATATCTCGCTTCTTTGAGTCTCCTCACAATAGAACTACTTAAGAGAGAGGCCTATTCGGGAATACACAAGTGTCCATCGAGAATGAGAGGACGGATTGAAGAAGGGGATTGGTGACGATAAGAACGGAGGCCATTAGAGGCACAATGCAAGAGAAGATGGCTGGAATGGTAATGTATACTTAGCCTGGATGAGGGTTAATTTAGATAGTTAGCCAGGGGCCTCATGAAAGGATCCTCTGTACCTCCACGGCCGCTGTAATTCCCTGGAAGGTGTTCTCTCCAGATAGCGCCTCTATCTCCTCCGTCTGGAATTCCACAATTAAATAAACTGAATCTCCTCCTCTTCACTGTAAACATATTATACTCTACCAACATCCTCCCTCCCTCGTCCGGACTATTTTTCGTGAATAGGAAGTGATTACCTCGATAGCTATTTTTGATTACGATACAGTAGTTTTTTTTCGGAATACAATGACATGGAAATATCTCAAAATATATTGCAGGCTTCTCTTGATGATTTAGGACAGTATTTTACTAAGTGGATGATTCATAAATACTTCAAAAATTTTTACTCTCAGACGCCCCTCAGAACCAACTCAACTAATTATCAAAGGTAAAAAAAAAAAAGAAAAAAAAAAGTAAATCCAGCCAGTGAAGCTTCATGATATCTTAGAATTCATTTTGATCGTCGCCATACCTGAAATCACTAATGCCATATTAAAACTTTGATCGCATGTGATGCCATGGAAAACCACTTAATGCGATAATGCGATTTTTTAAATAATTTTTTTTCTTTAATTTAAATAAACATTACATAACATTTAAAATATATTATTTAGGCAAATAAAGTTTAAATCCCTTTTTTTAATCATGATTACATCTTGTCGTCACCCGGGTATGCCACTGAATTTATTGTGTTTGTCAATATTTCAATTTGATTCTCTCTATGTTTATAAAATCATGAATATTTGGTCAATAATGTTTACATATTCAAAAAAAATGGATTAGTTAAGATGCTTTTATGAATCAGTTTCAACCGAGATTCCTTATCATTAAGTGCTATTTTGATTGCTCAAAATGGAAGAGAAAAAAATTTATTTTCGTCTTTTATTTTATTTTTTATTTTCGAAAAGGAAAATCCGCTGCACAGACGGTAAAAAAATGGTTAGTGTGTACGGCGAAGATGCCTTTGGAGACATCACCGTCAGTAATTGGATTTTACGGTTCGGAACTGCAAATTTTGACTTGGAAGACGCAAAACGCTCAGGTCGTTCTTCAACTGTTGATAATGACTAAACTCAAGCATTGTTCACTGGCAACCCTCTCTCTACGACACGGGATATCACTGAAATGCTTAAATTAAAAGCAGTGGTTGAGCAAAAGCGTCCAGCGTTTCTTTGCAGACTGAGCAGAAATAATTGGAGTTTGGTTGGGATGAGATCTCCCGCCCATCCTATTTACCAAACCTTGCCCCAACAGATTTTCACTTATTTGGGGCCCTTCAAAACTCTCTTAACGGGAAACAATTTCATTCGCTCGAGAAATACGAAAGATGGCAACATGTAATAGATCAAAATTGGTCATATATAATTGATTAAAAATATTTACAAGAATCTGAAGAAATTATCAGTAAAAAACGCTACGAACTCATCTTACAATCCAATATATATGCAATCAGCTTATATCAATGTTTTGATGAATTACTGAAAAACAAAAAAAAGAACATTTTAACAATGTGAAATAATCCAAATCAATGTAATATA
>NW_027112456.1:0-1803 GCF_000696795.3 Halyomorpha halys | reverse complement strand
AAAGTACGCTGTAGAAACATACTACTGGAACTAACGAGCATATAGTTGAGCAATAGGTAGTTTCTGAGTGCTCTTATCCATTTTTTCTAACCACAATCAAATAAGAGACATTCTAAGGCAACATAGAATTCTAAATCCATTATTACTGCAAACTTCGATGCTTATGTTGGTTTCAATTTCTTGAGTCCCATATCACAGCCCTCGAAGAATGGTGTCGTAATAGGAGTATTAAGATAAATTTCAACAAATCCCATCAAATCACCTTTACCCTTCGTCGTAAACCTACCGACTGCCCTACAGTTTCATTTAATAATGTTACTCTTACCCCTGTCTAACAGGCCCGCTACCTTGGACTACATTTGGACAAACGATTAACCTGGAATCCTCACACTAGACTGAAAAGACAGGAAACTGCACGTCGATTTCGACTATTAAAGCACTTACTAGACAAACGTTCTAAACTTCCAACACATTACAAAAGATTCATCTACATGGCTGTAATAAGGCCAATCTGGACATATGGAGTTGAGCTTTGGGGCTCCACTAATCCTTCGAATTCCTCTCGTATCCAATCCTTACAATCCAAAATCCTTCGTAAAATCCTGAATGCTCCTTAATTTGTCACAAATAAAATCATACATATAGAGCTTAATGTTCCCTATGTAACCAATCTAGGCCGAACCAGATATCATTCCTTCCATTATAAACTCCCTAACCACTCAAACCCCCTAGTTTCTAACCTTGCATCCTCTTCCATTCCTGACGATCCTCCGAAGCGCCTGAAAAGAACATAGCCACGAGACCAGCTAATGTAAAATGTCATTAGAGTGCTACCAATGGGTAGTTGCTCTACACGTCTGTAACACTCCATTTTAACTAAGATCATATTTACTAAATGTATTATGTAGCAGTTGTAAATTCCAATAAAGATATTAAAATAAAAAAAATTCTTTAGTACGTGATTCAGTACTACAATTCACTAACAAGATTTCCCTGTTGTGCTTTGCAGTTATGGATTATATGGGATATTCCACGATGCTTTGAGATTTCTAAAATAATTACTTTAGAACATGAAATTATCTACTCGGATTACGATACAAGAGATTACATTGTTTGCAAAAACATAAAAATAAATTTAATAATATCATCGCTTGTCATTTGTTTTTTAACCCTAACACAATCAATAATACTGTGAAGATTTACCGGCAAATATCGGGTGAATTTGATTCTTAAGAGATAACATTAGTAATATCAAAAGATTCATATTGCTGAGTTTGGTTCACCAGTGGTCGTGAAAGTTGTGATAGGTTGAGAGTAAAAGAAAATAATTATAGCTTCTTATTATACTTACAAAGTTATGTGGTTTGCGGTATCAAGTTCAGCGGAAAAATAATCATACGTCATTTTTTATTTTTACATTACATTCAAATTTTTCATGCTCTATCTACTATTCATTGCTTTACTATATCGAATTATTTTTAATCGTTAATAATATCTAAGATTAAAAATCATATATCAGTTTTAATTATCAACCATTGTCTTAGTTAGCAAGTCCGAAAATGTAAGTATCAATACCTTCCAGAAATCAGAAGTTGGGAAACTAAACTCCATTAAACCAGTCGTTCCAGTTAATTTAATTTACAACCTCCTTTCAATAAAATAATAATTTTAAATCAATAAAAAAATCATATATTCTTTTCTTCATCTACTTTTTTCTCTTAGATGGCCAGGCCAAGAATCAAAGTGAGGAATTCCGTTGTTCTCTTGAAGTCCTTCAGGCTTCTATAGAGCTTCATCGGCACC
>NW_027112455.1:0-1069 GCF_000696795.3 Halyomorpha halys | reverse complement strand
TCTATGTGTGCATATGTTCCAAGTTATTATGAGTCTAATGTTTGATATAATTCTGTAAGTTCCTTATAAACCTTTCTTATAATCCTAATCCTTTGGTTCAATCTTTATCTAGTTCCACCTATCCCTATAATCCATCTCGAAACGGCAGTGGCCAAGAGACCTATTGGAATGTAAACTCGACAACTGGAATACTGGCGATGGCCAGATTATTCGCTCATGTTTAGCGCTTTAGTGCACTTACTCAGCCTCCACTGGAAACAGTGAGGCGGCGAGAGGGCTGCGCTGAGATCTCGGAGAGCCATGCTATGTCTTCTAGAGCAGCGGTGGCCAACTTTTCAGTATATAAGATCTACGTTTTATCTTAAAAGTGTTTCGCGATCGACTTTCTACGCTAATCTACGGGGTGAGAAGGGTTGTGAAATGCATACTATGTTTATACACTATGTGTGTATAAGGTGCATTTTAGTGAGGTATAGATAGATAAGAAGAATATATGTTTTATCTATATATATATTTTTAAAATCATTTATGAATATAAATTCTCATGAAGAAAATAAATTTCCACACCCAACTTTAAATAGCATCATGTGGTTATGCGGTACCTAAAAAAATCGATTTTCTGACACTTGTTCAAAATAGATTTTTACTTATGTACATAAAATATATCTTATTTTTTTCAACTTCAACGTATAAGTTGTACTATTATATGTGTACAGTAAGGCTGCTAATTTGATTTCTATATTTCACTTTCGCGTTTTTGTTTTTTGGGTCAGGAAAATTTATCATGAAAGAATAATATGACTTACTTTTTGCTTATCTATCAGTAGCTCGCTAATCTATCATACTGAAATATATAAAAATATATACGTACCTACGTAAAAATTATTTAAAGGGCCAAAAAACTCACGTCCAGGAGAATTAAAAAAACATAGATAATTATTAACAATATTTATTAATTCAAAGTAGCTTCAGATAAAGGCAGATTTAGGATTTACTTTATTGCCTTAACATTAATGGGAAGACTGAGTTTGCGAGTCGCTGACCAAGCAATCATAATTAGGTTTATATC
>NW_027112454.1:8835-9450 GCF_000696795.3 Halyomorpha halys | reverse complement strand
TAAAATAACAGGATTAAATATATACAATTATTATAAAAATTAAGTAACTGAAAGAAGTAATATTAAGTAATTGTTCCGGTTAACCTACGGCAACCAAAAGGTTGAATCGGTAAGACTGCCATGTAGATTAGTAGTGCCCCATGTGGCCAACAGCCAAATCTCACCTCCTCCAGTGCTCTTGGTGGCAAGAGAAGCAACTCAGACTAGTGTGAGATAGCCATCTTGTCTTCAACCAGAGAAGCGTCCATCTTTTGCTTTTGTTAACTCATCATTAATATACACCATGAGTGAGTAGATTTACTTGAGTGGTTCCCAGCAGCAGAGGGAGGAGAGGCTTGGAGATGGGGGGGGGGAAGAAAGAAGTAAGTCCATCTAGCAATAGTTTACATCCACATCATCATCAACCACCTCAATGTTAGATCTACAATTTCCATAGCCCAGTCATACAAAATTCTACTAACAATTTAATCATAATGTTTTCGGCCACCCACTACACCATTTGTAACTTAAACAATAGAATATAACATTCTTTTTCATTTTCTAGTGTTGTTGGTAACGATATAGAGCTCAGAAATTTTTTATTTAATATGTTTATATAATTTTGTAAATATTCTA
>NW_027112454.1:5893-6505 GCF_000696795.3 Halyomorpha halys | reverse complement strand
TTTTCATTAGGTTCGTTGAATATTTTAAGTGAAATGGAGTAGGGCTGAATATTTTTTTCTTTATATCGGTATAAGTCTAACCAGCTTTGAATTCCTTTAAAAAAAAATCTGCATTTTGCTGGCTTAGTGCTAGTATTTTAACCAGAGTTGGACAACTATGAAACTAATAACTATAATTGCCATGGTTACGATATTTATTCATCAATGGTTCATTCATGAATGAGGGTCGTTGCCATGGCAATGTTAATTGTATCGTATCCATGGCAACTTTAGCTAGAGCTAATTTTTGCGCAACTTTGATTTTAAGTTTCTAACTTATTTGTCACTCATTGATTGAGGAGAGGTTATTTGTTTACTCTGACAATTACCTGTTTAGTGCTGATTACCAGACATCTCTAGGACATGACGAACGAGTTATCTCAATATTATTTTACTTCCCATATATGTGTGCCGCTAGCTATGTTGAAATTCATATATTTTGTTAAGTGTTACCAGTTAAAAAAATAAATAAAAAAATAAAAAATAACTCGTAATAAGCCTCCTAGATATGAAAGCCAAAAAAATATTTATAATAAATGGTTTAAAAAAAACAAAATCGCCTCTGCAGCTGAA
>NW_027112454.1:3497-4245 GCF_000696795.3 Halyomorpha halys | reverse complement strand
CATACATTTTAAGATGATCGCTTTGCATATTTTGGAGCTAGAGTTTAAAAAAAGATTATTTTTTATTTTAAAATAAAATTTTAGTGGAAGATCTTTGATTGACTGTGTGTAATAATATAAGTAAGATGGTCTATGTGTAGTCACAAAAACTTAAATAGAAAATAAACTAGTCATTATCAGCCAATGTTTCGCCCCACTTTGCAGAGCTTCATCTGAAAAATACACAAACTTAAATTAAGTATATGCTATATCCTATCCTAAACAGAAATTCCAAACTAAAAGCAGAAACAACAGTTCTTATATTTAAAACAATTCTCAGGCCACTGCTGATGTACGGCTGTGAAGTCTGGGGAGCGGCATCCTTTATGAAAAGGAAAAAGTTATAATCTTTTCAAAACAAAGTCCTAAAAATCGTAGTTAATGCTCCTTGGTTCATAAGAAATAACCAATTGCATCGGGAATTACAAATGGAGTCAATAGAGGATTACATAAAAAAAAAGAGTTCATGAAGTTCCATTCCCAGTTGTCGACAGTTAAAGGAGCAGTGACCTACAATCTGGAAACCCAACCTCAAACCAAAGACTGAAGCCCAGGCTGCTTCAGGACATTCTGTTATAAATTCTATATTTATTAATTCATTATTCACACGTCTAGAAGGAGTTTAGTGATAATATATTTTTTTAACATGACTTATAATTATTTATTTTTCATGTTAATGTCGAATTAATTGTAGTAATGGAAAATGTTA
>NW_027112454.1:0-202 GCF_000696795.3 Halyomorpha halys | reverse complement strand
AAATTAAGAACTTTAATACCAAATAGATAATAGAATTATATTTAACTTTTATAATATAAAAAAGAGACTCTTAATCTCAGGGCGGGTTGCTAGGCAATCAGAAAACAGACACTTACAATCATTACACTTAATTAAATTAAGATCTATTTTACACATGTATCTATTTTTACGTATAGCAAAACTAACCAAGTTCACGATCTTC
>NW_027112453.1:113496-113806 GCF_000696795.3 Halyomorpha halys | reverse complement strand
GTGTTGTACAAATTTTACATTGTAACAGAAAATGTTAATTTTTTTTAATCCTTAGTTTTAAACATTAATTCTTGTATGTATTTGATTGAAAATTAAATTTCTTTGTTTGTATAAATTCATATTTTCATAATAAATTTGATATATATAAAAGTTATGAATTGTAAATAAAAATTAAAAAGAATGTATACAAATAATAAAATAAAAAATAAACACAAACAAAAAAACCTCTTCTTGTACCTTTACCATGACGTGGTGAAGAGGCTTAAGGCTCCATGCCGAACTAAACGAGGTACACAACTCTAATAATTAT
>NW_027112453.1:76759-112491 GCF_000696795.3 Halyomorpha halys | reverse complement strand
ACTGCGCCAGAATCGGCTTATTACCCCTACTTATATATATATGTCCTATATATATATATATATATAGTTGACCGTAAAAATTGATATATAAGAAGATGGTCAGGGTTGCGGTCAAAAGAGAAACAAAAATAGTTTACAACTATTTATTTTCCGACGTTTCGCCCCACTTTGTAGGGCTTCATCAGGGCTAAAAAGATACAAAAGAAACAAAAATAGTTTACAACTATTTATTTTCCGACGTTTCGCCCCACTTTGCAGGGTTTCATCAGGGCTGTTCAAAGCAATCGGCTGAACAAAACAATTATAAAAATTTGCTAAAAAAAAACGCCGGAAAATAAATAGTTTACAACTATTTTTGTTTCTCTTTTGACCGCAACCCTGACCATCTTCTTATATATCTTTATTAATATAATTAAAAATTTAAAAAAAAATCATGTATCCATTGGATTGGACGCTACCATTAAAGCACTGTCGTCACGGTTCTGTCGTTTATTGTTTTTCAATTTTTTACAGACCAGCTCTATTTTTACTTCTTTTCTTTTTCGCCATTTTTTTTAAAAGTCCAATTTCTTCTCGAACCAGTTAACCTGAAGGTTTCGGCGAGTGTGAAAGTCGACAGGGACGTGAATGGCTAAACAGCTTGCGCCGAGACCCTCGCCTTATTGTTAAAGTGAGTATTCAAAATATTTTTTTTTTTATTACTCGATACTCGAACAATGTGAGAAGCAGTTTCCATTTCTATAACAATTCTTTTGAGAAAACGTTTCAACGAGACTTTAGAAAATTCCAGAGTTTCTTCTTATCATTAACTTTTCCCTTGCTAGAAATTCAAGGGCATGATGATAATAATCTCAAGCGGTTGAGAGAAAAAGTGGTGTAAATCAGTCCTTATCGAAATTCAATTTGATTTTTAAAAAATCTGGTACATAGATAAATATTGTGAATTGTAAGTATAATAATTGGAGATGGTCGGGGAGTGCGGTCAGCAAAGAGAACATAAATAAACAAAAAATTATTTATTCATGCCAACCTTTATACCTGAGTTCAAACAGTTTTAGTTAGAACCACTTTGCTACAATCTCCCTGATGAAGACCTTGAAACTCAGGTCGAAACGTCGGCATGAATAAATAATTTTTAGTTTATTTATGTTCTTTTTTGCTGACCGGACCATCTTCTCTAATTATTAATCTACGATCAACTATCTACACCTCATTAAGTATAATAATACTTACTTATTTGGATGAGATAATATTTATGTCATAGCCAGTACTTACCTAAAAAAAAAAAAATATTATTAAAAATGATATTTTAAAGTAAATTATATTAATGTATATTATATTAATTATATGCCATTTTAGAAGCCCTCGAATACATTAATCAATCCACAGAATATAATTTTGTATTTTTAACATATTGTAGGAGTGAATTGTTATCACTTAATAATAAAATTTAAAAAATATCATTAATACTCATATGAAAGTAATAAAAATAACCATTATGAAGCAATAAAAGGTAATAAACAAATAATGTTTAAGTGGATTGAGGGCCACGCAGGAATTCCAGATAACTAGATACTAGATAAAATAACTGTATTATCCAATGCAACTGGTCAAGATAGACACTAAGATTTATCACAAGGCTTATCATATAATGATTAAATTAGATCAGATAGAAAACTGGGGAAAACAATATAAGGGGTATTCATGATGTTGTGTTAAATGTTAAATGTTTTACCATGTTAAATGTTATAAGTATAGGATTGTGAGCAGCCCTATTTAAGTCATGTTAACTCGTTTTATAACCTTTCTTCCCAAAACTTCTTGTTATTGTTTACTTCTATGTTTTGGTTAAAGTAATTTATTACAACATGCCGAAAGAAGAAGTGTAAAAGTTTCGCCACTGAGTGTCTTGTTGATCTTCTAACTGGTGAGGAAGAGAATCGAGATGAGCTAATTATCAACTGTCATTACATTGTTATTATTGTCGTCCACTGCTTTCTTAGTTATAAAAACACCCAAACAATACTAAGACAACCGAAACACAAACTACGAGCAAGTAAGCTAACACAACAACAAACAAAATTGTGGCGTGCTCAGCTGGTCTGTTGTGTGACGTCCATTTAACAGACCTATTAACAGACTCTCAACCATGTTATATGTTATATCGTTATAACATGTTAAAAGAAGGAATTATTTCTCCATTCCAGTTTTTCCATTTAACACGCTTTAACATGTGAAATTCAACATGAATACCCCTATTGAGAGAACCCCAAGTTCTATAAAATTATATTTCCTTATATCTTTTGAAAACCGTGGTTTCAAGCAAACATTGAAAAAGACAACATAAAAACATATGTTAGACTTAGGACAAATCATGGAATTTGTAATGAATACCTGCACAAAATAGGCATAATCAGGCATAGGAATGTTTATAATACAAAACGTACATTATAAATCTTGATCTTATGTTTATATTGGATAATAAACATCCGAACATATTACTCCATCTTGGGACATATTACTCTGTGGGGGCTGATCGATTAAAGATCGAAATGATTGAACAAGAATTGGATCATCGTTAATTCTTGAGCCATCTCTATATTCCTATATTGGAAGAACATAGTAGATTGTATAGACAAAATTCACAACTATATAGACATGCTAAAACATCTTAAAAAAACTTTCTCTGGACTCCAGGGCACTCAGAAATACCTGGAAATGAGGCAGCGGATAAAGCGGCTAAAGAGGCTGCTACAATGAACGTTCCACCACTCCAAATTTACGAGCCGAAAGACATAAAGGCATTTTTAAGGAACAGAATCCCAAAAAGTTGGGATTCAATGTGGGCTGACGTACCACTCACCAATAAACTAGGAAATGTTAAAAAAAAAACACACAGAAGTGGACAAGTGCCATAAGGGGAAACAGAAGAGAAGAAGTGGTTGTTTCAAGAGTAAGAATAGGACATTCCAAATTAACACACATCCACTTAATCACAAAAGAGGACCAACCCATATGCCAAACCTGTCAGTCCCCATTATCGATAAAGCATATAATTGAAGAATGCTCATCATTTCGTCAAGCCTTCGAAAATAATAAAATTCCTCGTACTAGAGAATTGGCCCTTAAAGACTCGGCAGAATCCATAGACAAGATAATAAAATTTCTGAAAGAAACTCAACTTTATACTAAAATATAATCCACCAATATCGACCAGTGTAAAGAGGAAATAGTCTACATTCAACTATCAAATGTCAAAGACAAGAATATAAATAGAGTAAAAAGGATGTAATAACCTATATGTTGATCGCCCTGAATAAAAATCTAATCTGTATATTCCTTACGGTAACCGAAACTATCTTTTCGTGTTTTCTGGAGACCTAGTCAGTATTCGAATTAGACACATAAGTAAATATGCGTTTACAAGGTCAAGAACGCGGAGAAATGCAAATCTGCGACTGAGCATCTGTGTGGCCTCTTATAAGAGGATCGGAGGCTAGGAGGGCTTCCCTCGTTAGTGTAACGGCTGTGATGTAACTGTTATCGGGAGTAATGGAACTTGGCTATAGGATATCAATTAGGAGCGGTTACTATTGGATAACTGCGGTCCGAATTAGTGGGCTAGTTAGCACAATGGTTCTCTGTAGTAGTGTGTAAGAGTTTAATCCAGAAAGTTATACGATCAATTATTCATATAACTGGGATAGATATTCATAATGTTGTGTAAAATGTAAAAAGTTATATCATGCTAAATGTTATAAGTATATGGTTGTGAGCCTTATTTAAAGTTCAATTAAGCAGATTTTCTTGGCAACATGTTTTGTAACCTTCTAATCTTTGAGATAATAGGGGTATCCATGGTCTTTAGTTAGACATTTTTATAACACGTCTTAATAACGCCCCACGTTGGGCGCCACTCTATATAACCGCAAATTTTGATCCATCCTTAGTTATATATTTATCGTTTATACTTGCCCACGCTCAGCGGAGAAGGGGGTGAGTTAAAGGAAAATAATAAAAAAAAACTATAATAGCCAAAAGGGAAAAAAGACAAAACAATAAAGAATAAATTGTTCCTTAGGCGCCACGTTATTTTTTCCTTGGAAATAACGAAAATCCCGAAACAATATGCCCACAATATACTCTTATATAAATAATAATCGAATTATAACCACTGGCGAATACCTTTACAAAAAAAAACCTAGGGGTGTTACCTTTCACCTGTTGAATTATCGAATAAAAAAACACACAGAATGAAAAAGGAACGAAAAGAATTCATATCAATTAATAAAACAATTAGAACTTACAGGTTGACTTAACTTTAACTTAAATGATTAACCTTATCAACTATTATTTACATTACTGCAAAAAAGGAATATAAAAGTGATTTTATTAAAATAAAATTTAGTTCGAACCCTACTTAGTTTTTGGGTGTACTGGCAGAACACAAGGTTGTCCGATATTTCCTTTCCGGTCACCGTCTCACCACTCCAGGATTATAGAGATATAATCTATAACGATGTAATGCCGCAACTCTCTTATCCAGGACGTGCTGAAGATTCCCCTTCACAAAACCAAAGGCCACTCGTCTAAACATATCGCTCGTGTTTTTGTTTTCCCCCATAATCCCTTTTGTCTTCGCATATATCGCCAGTGTTTTTATCTTACCATGGCAATCGTAACAATGTTAAAGCGTGTTAAAAGGAAAAATTCATACTAAATGGAGAAATATTTCCATCCTTTACCATGTTAAAACGATATAACATTTAACATGACTGAGAGTCTGTCAATTAGGTCTGTTAAATGGAGAATGACGTCACGCAACAGACCAGCTGAGCTCATCAAAAACTTTATTTGTCGTGTTAGGTTACTTGCTCATAGTTAGTGTGTTTAAAATGTGTTTTCATTGTGTTGAATGTTCTTAAAACTAATAAAGCCTTGACATAAAGCTCACCTTGATTTTCTTCCTCTCAATTCAGAAGATCAACAAGACACTCAGTTGCCAAATTTTCACACAACTTCCACTTTTCACTCAATTTTGTCAGGTTGTAATAAATTACTTTAACCAAAACTTAGAAGTAAACAATAACATGAAGTTTTGGAAGGAAAGATTATAAACAAGCTGCTCAGAAAATCCACTAGGAGCTCTTATGCATTTACCATTTAACATAACTTTAAATAGGGCTGCTCACAATCCTATACTTATAACATTTAAAATGGTAAAACATTTTACATTTAACACAACATCATGAATATCCCTAATAAAATCTCCAACTTCCTCACATCATCTTTCCTCAACCTCACTTGTTTCTTGCTTCCTTGTTTAATTTTAAGATTCATTGTACAAACATTTTTTTTTTTTAAAATAATTTATTTACAACTGTATACAACAAGTAAATTTGCTACCCATTCAAGTGCTTTTATCTTCTTTTAGCCCAGATGAAGCCCTGAAACGTAGGGCGAAACGTTGACCCATGATAAATCCTGACCATCTCCCTTCTATTATTGCATATGTTCAATCAGCGATCTTATAAAAAACTGCTATAGTGGATAATAAAAAAAGATGTATAATTCACTAGTACAACCAACTACAGGATAATTGCAATAAACTGCAGTAAGAAGGATAATTTTGTAACAAGAGCAGACTTTCTAAACAATCGTGACCAGGTAGAGAAGATAAGGAGAATAAGTGAAATGAATGTCAAGTTGGCCTAACTCGGTTATCTTTAGTCGTGCGAGCAAGCAAAATAGACATATCTTGGGTAATAAGAGATTTGAATAAGAAAGGTAATCAAACATACTTAAACACATGGAATTAAGCTTTGGGCTCCACCAATTCATCAAATTCCTCCCGTATCCAATCTTTACAATTCAAAATTGTCCGTAAAAATTCTTGATGCTCCTTATTACGTAACAACCAAACTCATAAAGACTTGAACATCGCATTCGTTGCAGATTTGGCCCGAAATAGATGTACATCCTTTCATTCAAAAATCCTTACGCATCCTAACCCATTAGTTCTGAATCTCTCATCCTTAACAATCCCTGATAATCCTCCGAGGCGTATGAAAAGAAGATGGCCACGGGGTCTTCTAATTGGAAGCAATGATTGCAGTACCGCCATATTAGATGGTTCCTCCCAAAGATTATCATGTGTTCTGAAACGTTTATTTTTAAGTTTATTTTATTTGTTGTATTTTTTATATAGTAGTAAATTTTAATAATTAAATAAAAAATAGATAAAAACAAGAACATCTATAATAATAATGATCATCTTTATTTATTCTGGGATTGATCCCTTTAGAATAATGTAGATGCGTCAAAATTAGGCTTCAGAGCCTTAGAGTGAAATAAAAAATAAAAATGAAATTATAAAACTTCATAAAATATAATAAAATAATGAATTTAAAAAGATAAAAATGGACAACAATAATTAATAGAACATATAAAATAAGAATAGAATAAATAAAGTAAAATCATATGTCATATCATAAAACATAAGATGACAAACACTTCTGATAATAAGTAATAGAAAAAAAAAATCAAATATAATTAAACTAAAACTAATAAATGGAAAGGTACAATTGCTGCTAATGTGTATATTTACAAGAATAAACAAAAATCTGAGACATTAAGTACAGAAATATATAAACCTTGTTTGAAATTTTCAATTGTTATTCTTCCGGTGGACAGAAGATGGTCGAAGATTCTATACATCTAACCGATTCAATTAAAAAGAAGATGATCGTGCAACGAGAGCGGGCCCTATCGTTAAAATTTGTAACCAGATAAGGAAAATAATTGAGAGGAAAGTCGAGATGTCTGAAATCTGTTATCATCCCATCGACAAAGAGACTTTCTAAGGATTTTCTCTTGTAATCACCAAAATTTTGGGAATGAAAAGGAGCGGAGGGGTGAACGTCAAGGGTCGAACAGTCGAATTAGGCGAACCCTATCGGCCGTTACCTGAATGTCGGCACGATTTAATAAGCAGTGCTACCGGCGGCAACATAGCGAGCCCTATAATTGTGGTTAATAGTCGGGCGAGAATTGGCGATTGGCCTCAGCAATGTTCCGGGAACTGAGCAGCAAACTGGGTGTGGGCAGGCGGGAGGGAGCTGGTAATTGAAAGGGGGGTAACTAACAACGGCTTTTAGAACCTGAAGAAGATATATTACTAAAAAGTAAACAAAAAACAACCGCCAGATTTTCCTCAAATCAGTGTACCAATTTAAGAGGCTTTGTGAGCACCAGAGGAGGGCTCCAGAAGCAAAAGGGTTGATTTACGGCTACAGTAACAGAATAAATAATTATTGGAGAAGTTTGTCGGGGGGTGCGGTCAGCAAAGAACAACATAAATAAACAAAACCATATTTATTTATTTAGACTGGCATATAATAAATAAATATGGTTTTGTTTATTTATGTTGTTCTTTGCTGACCGCACCCCCCGACAAACTTCTCCAATCATTAATGTACGGTCAACTATCTACACCTCATAATAAATAATTATGTGCTACAGTCAGATTCGAACGGGCCCTTGGAGTTAGTAGCATAATGGCTTACCACAGTGCCACTACGATCCCAAATATGTAAATAACTCTAATTCCAAAGCATTTTATTTAATATTAAAAGTCTTCAACTATTAAATAATGAGTTTTACTTTATTATTCGTATGTTTGACTCCCATAGGTTACTAAAAACCAGCAACATTAAATCTAATAATTATTCGTGTATTACTATATCTACTATATATTACCCGCTAAAATGACAACAAATACATTGCATTATTGCAACTTAAAAAAGTATACTTAAGTTTACGTATCGATGTTTCTTATATTTGAAAAAAAAATTCTATTTTAATTAAGTTTATTTTATATTATATAATATTGATCTGAATAATTTATTTTATATAAATGTATTTATCTTTTTTCCTCCTTATATTGTCCTCATGTATTATATCAAGTCTTATATATTGTATCTGTTAATTACAAACCAACTATAACTAACATTGCGGAAAACATTGCCAACCTCCAAACCTATGCTGTTTATAAGCCAATAAATACATAAAAAAAATTAAAAAATCTAAATAAACTAAAGGGTTATTTAGGAAAATAATGATAGTTTGATGAATAACCTTGATCGAATAACTACCCGAATTTATTCTTCGAAATTATTATTCAATGTGTCAGTAAGCTGATCACAGTGATAAGCTATCGAAGACATTTATCATCGTGTCGTATAACCTTCTCTATCGTACTATCAGTACCTGATGGATAATTTGTAGTACTATTAATAGTTTCAAGCAACATTTCATTAAAACTCAGCAGTTAATGAATTTATTGAAGAAAATCTCCCTGCATATTTTAGTATACTATAAAGCAGTTCATAATGCTTGTCTTCGTAGAGGTAGTAGTTTTTTATGACATTTGCAAATTAAATTTTATTCAAACAATTAGAAATCCATTTATTTTATCTAATATCATGAAAAATAGTACTCCTACAAAGATAAACGTCATGAACTACTTTATAGCAAAAAATGGCGAGTGTTTCAAAATAATTTTTCATTCAGAGCTCTATATCTTTACAACTACCAAAAAAACTAGAAAACCTAAGAGAACATCGTTTAAAGTAAGGTAAATTTTGCGAAATTATGAGCCTAAATAGAGCTATTTACGTTCAATAGTTTCCGAGATATAGATTTGTAAAAAGCAACATTTCATAAAAAATGTACAGAAAAATCAGAATTTAGTGAATTTACTTTGAGAAATCTATATCTCAGGAACCGTAAGACGTATAGATGTCTGCCATCACTCAAATCAAAGTTTGTTAAATGTACTATAGAGTAGTGTATGACGTTTATCTTCGTAGTTGTTGTTTTTATAATAGCTGGTGAATTTATTTTGATGTATATCGCAAAAACCATTCGACATACATAGATGTCTGCCATTAAACTAGTTTCAATTTGAGTGTTAATAGACATCTGTACGTCGAATAATTCCTGAGATGTAGTTTGTCAACAGTAAATTCACTAACTATATATTTGTCAGTACATTTTTATATGAAATGTTTCTTTTTTTAAAAAAATGCATTTCGGGAACTATTGAACGTAAATAGCTCTATTAGGACTCGTATTTCAGCAAATTTACTCTACTTTAAATGATGCTTTCTTAGGTTTTCTAGTATTGTTGGTAGTTTTAACGATATAGAGCTCCGAAAGAAAAATTAATAGTTTTTTAACGTTTTTAAACAGCCGCCATTTTTATTTGTTTAACCATACTTGGCAGACTAATCAATTTTGACTATTAATTAGTTTTCATAAAAGTAATCCAGAATTAGGGAGAAATATTTCTTTCTCCTCTTGGGCTTTTATATGGTTCAATATTATTTCATCTACATAAGATATATTTTGAGAAAGTTAAAAACACATAAACCTTTTTATAAATTTATAAAGGAAAAGTTCAGGGGCAATTCCTCCCGCATCCAATCCTTACAATCCAAAATCCTTGATGCTCCTTATCACGTTACAAATAAACTCATCCATAAAGACCTCAACATCCCATTTCGTCTGAAATTGATATACCTCATTTTATTCCAAAATCTCAACCCATTAGTTCTTAATCCCTCATCCTTAACAATCCCTGATAATCCTCCGAGGCATATGAAAAAAAGATGACCATGGGATCTTCTAATTTAAAGCAATGATTTAAGTACCACTATTGGGTGATTCCTTCCAAATATTATCATGTGGTCTGAAACGTTTATCACAGTTACTTATTGTATTTTTTTTTTTATACAGATGTAAATTTTAATAAATAAATTAAAAAATAGAATAAAACTAGAACGTCTTGTGTAACCGAATCAATTCAATTCAATAGCAGAATATCTTCGAAACAGATCGTGTTTACGTACTTGCAAATGATTTTAACGTGGTTCATTATTTTTTCTAAAATATAAAAAATACCCAACAATGACACGTAACTTATATAAAATGAGGATGATCAACTGACGTACAAAGACATATAGTTTTTATGGCGCATGCGTAATGAAAACAGCAAAGCATACTGGCGTGATTACTGACTTCTTGCCGGGGAATGTTGAAAGCGGAAGTCATCTATAGAGCTAATATACCACAGAGGGGTCATCACCAGTTGTGCCAACACGCTGATACAAGCACAGGTTTCCGATACTGTATTTCCATGTGATATCGCAACTTGGTACGCCTGGGAGTCAATTCGATTAAAACAAGAAAAGATACAGAATATTGCTCAGGAAAGCAAAAGCGTTAGAAAGTACCGTCCTACAAATACTGTATCTAATTGCAATTATCGAAAAGATAAAAGGTCATCAATGGAGTGAATGCAGATGCACGACGAATATGCACCGGACGCAGTGAAAGGTTGCAAATCTACCGCCCACTGTGAGAGGTGAAAGTAACCATCATATCGTGAGATAATATTCAATTGATGATGGGAACATACTCCCAACATGAAAGTGTATAAATCTCCATACATCAATACAAGTGCGCAAGGGAAAAAAAATTTAGAACAATCGTGACTCACAATGTCGTTGTTTGTTTTATTCAGTTTTAGATTAAGCAAAAGATTGATTACGGTCCTTGATCTGTACAACATTTTTTTTAAAATTTATTTATTAATATTTACAATTGTATAATAGAGTTATATTAAAATGACATGTGGAGAATCTACCCGTTGGTACTTCAATTATCAAGTAATGAAAGAGAAGCCATGTTAGAAACAAGTATGTTTGGGTGGTTGGCTTACCTTTAAATGTATTTTGAGTCATATACATATAATGATAACATCAGACAGAGACAATCACATAAAGACAACCAATTCGGCTGTATAAATAATGTATCGAAGTGATACACATGCGCATTTCCAATATTACTAATTTATAATGATGAGTAAATAGTTGCCCGTGGATTAAATATATGAGGAGAAGATGATCGGGGGTTGCGTGAGGAAAAAACACAAATACATTTTTTTTTAAATGGAATATGGTCCAGGGACATTTTTAAAAAAATGTATTTATCGATATTTAGAACTGTTCATAAATACATCAAGTAAATTTGAGGAAATCATAATGGTATGGTACAAGCATGTAGAGAAACTACCATTTGTAGCACTCTAAAAACATTTTTACAATATAAGATCTCGAGGCCATCTTCTTTTCAGAGGCGTCTGGAGGATTGTCGGGAATAAAAGAGGAAGCAAGATTAGAAACTAATGGGTTTGAGTGGTTAGGGAGTTTGTAATGGAAGGATTGATATCTGGTTCGGGCTAGATCGGTTAAAAATGGAACATTAATGTCTTTGTGGATGATTTTATTTGTGACAAAGTAGGGAGCATTTAGGATTTTACGAAGGATTTTGGATTGTAAGGATTGGATACAAGAGGAATTCGAAGGTTTAGTGGAGCCCCAGAGCTCAACTCCGTATGTCCAGATGGGCCTTATGATTGTCATGTAAATCAGTCTTTTGTAATGAATTGGAAGTTTGAAACGATTGTCTAGTAAGTGCTGTAATAGTCGAAATCGTCGTACAGTTTCCTGTCTTTTCAGTCTTGTGTGAGGATTCCAGGTTAGTCGTTAGTCCAGATGTAATCCAAGGTAGCGGATCTATTCTACAGGGGTAGGGGCAACATTATTGTAGTATACTGTAGGGCAGTCAGTAGATTAACGACGTAGGGTAAAGGTAATTTGATGGGATTTGTTGGAATTTATTTTAATCCTCCAATTACGACTCCATTCTTCGAGAACTGTGATATGGGATTGAAGAGTTTGGAATGCAATTAAAGAGTTATTATTAACAGCGAGCACACATGTGTCATCGGAATACGTGGTGAGGATAGTGTTAGGATTGCACAAATAAATAAAAAATGTGTATAAGTGTAAACGTTTCGGCCAGAATTTCAGGCCTTCATCAGGACTATGTACAAAAAACAAGATAACAACCATTGAATAAAAGGATATACAAAATGATAAGAAAAAACTAACATTATGGATACATAAATAGTTTTATACTACATGTATAGTCTAAGTACTATAAGAAGATAACCGATAGAATATAAAATTAATAATAATAAATGAATAAATAATATATCAGGGCTACCCACCAGTTTTTGCTGAGGTCAATCCGAAACTGGTTAAATATCAGAAGTAAACAACGTTGAGAAGAGGATACCATTAATGGTTTTAACGTTGAATAGGTGAATAAAAAAAGCAAATATATAAATATAATAATAATAGTAACTATACGAAATATCTGATTTAGAAAAAACTAAATATAATGAAAAAATATTATTTTTTTCAATATTTTCAGAATGAAGTGTTTAATTGATACAATCTGAGGTAAACTTTATTTTATGCTAGAATGAACTTTAAATCTAGTCCTACACAAATTAGATGACGTATACAATTTTTTTATTACAAGGAAGAAAAATCGAAACCATTTCTCAGATTACGCACTCATTAACAAATCCATTTGAAAGCATGGGGTACAAAACATAAATTATGTAACGTTGGAACAATTAAGTTTCCTTCTCGTTTGTTCTTAGAGCGATAAGAGGCAATTATAAAGTCGACCTGTAGAGAGGGAAGATGCAGAAGGTTTATGCAGGTTCCCAGAGATGGTAGGATATACTATACGATATAGGCTGTATGTATTGCAAATCTTACAATGGAAGAAAGGACTCCCATTCGTCTTGTGCTTTGTATTGTACCCCATTGTCCGTCCTGTGGAGCTGTCCGGTTCCCAGAGATGTCGGCCTGCCAGAGCATCGGGTTTCACTTTTATGAAATAGCGAAGTTACGAAACTGGGAAGATAGGCGATTTAGAAAAAGGTACATCAGAGGAAGGGAAACATAAGATTTTACAATATTTTGGAAGATGGTCCGGGTGGCGGTGAGGAAAGGCACAAAACTAGTTATAAGTAAGCAACGTTTTGCCCCACTTTACACCGTCTTCGCCAGGGGTAAATCGTGAGAGATGTAAAATAAACTTTACAGTCACTTAATAAATAGTTCATATTTATCCCTTTATTATTACTATTAACAATGCGAAAATGGGCGATTATATCAAGTAAACAAAATTAGAGGTTTTAGACTTTGTAAAACTATGATACAAAAATAAAAAATATAGCAGATTATTAAAATTTACAATCTGCATTATGGAATGCTAAATTGTTATATAATCAATGTTAGACATGATTTTATGGAGTCGTGCAATCAACTGAAAGGCTTAGATGTAGGTAAACTGAAATTATAACACTAACTATCAAATAACTATAGAGACGAAATCATTTATCAGACTGAACCCATTGCGCATGCGTCTACAGAGTCAAATTCATATTAGAACAGCCGTTTGTTGTTTTTTGAATCCGAGGACATGGTCATTATTGCTCTTGTTAATTATTAATAACAAATAGATATCAAATCGTCTCCCTGAACCGAACAATTTATGATATCAATTTTGGTAATTCATAATTAAAAGTGATATCAAAATAATAAAAAATAAATAATACAAGATAAACATAAATGATGTTTTTAAAATAAATTATTTAATTTCTATCCATTTTAGTCTCAACAAATTTTATTTTTCTTATAAGTCCGACGTTTCGGCCAATCCGCCCATCCTCAGGGACAATCTACGTAATACAATTTTGGAACTATATGACTTAAAAACTCAACTCCATGCAGGCTATTCTGCCCAGGTCAAAACAACAATTTCTAATTAGTCAATATTCACATTAAAACCAAAATTCAAATCATTTATCACAGTCACTATTTGCTAAAACTTTATCACAACAAGGATTGTTCCAAAATTGTATTAAGCAGATTGTCCCTGAGGATGGTAGGATTGGCCGAAACGTCGGACTTATAAGAAAAATAAAATGTGTTGAGACTAAAATGGATAGAAATTAAATTATTTATTTTAAAAACTAACCAGCCTCAACAAAGTGTTTAAGATTATAAATTAAATAAATAATATCATGTTTCATAATGTTCTTCTCACTATCGCACAGTGCCCTAGAGAGTTGTCGAGGAACACTGACATTTTCCATGATACCTCAGTATCGAAGAAACTCCTCAAAGATGTGAAACACAGACACAATAGCTTTACAGAGTGGACCCTGAGGTGGATCTTATCTTCTTGTGTGAAGTTCATGAGTCAATCTACAATGGCGAATTCTGAGGCGCGCTATAACGACCTCCTATCTTTTACATGGCCTGAAGAATGAGGCCCAATTCTGCTTCCAGTCATTCAATATTCCAGTCCTTATTGGTCGAAACAGATCTGAAGAAGAAATGTGACTGGGTGTTATATTCTTCAGTGATTCTGTTGCAGCATTTTCCAGGGATCCTAGAATGACTAGGAACCCAGAAAATGTCATTTTCCTAGAAAAACCCTCAATCTGCTGGATATTGTAAAGAATCTCTTGAACAAGTCAACGGAGAAGATTTGGGATAGAGCTCCGAGGGAACTCAAAGAGTCGGGGCAAACTATTGTCGATTGAACCGTTGATGACAGGACCAGTGGTACTGCTATGAAAATCTCCACAAGTTCAGCTGGGGCTTGGACCACAAACACCATGCGGCTTCTACTTCAGCACTGGGGTCGATATCCATCCTGTGGCTATGAAGCTAGGATCGAATTCACCAATGTCCCGTGAGGAATTGAGAGAGTATTCCGGAAGGACTTTGCCCCCATACGTGACCGAAACGTAAAATTTTGCTAGAATTGGACCTTCAAACGTTTATTTCCATCGAAATTTAGAACAATCACAATACTTCTCCTAACTATTTATTCCACATATAAGATAAGAGAATGTTAAAATTTGTTTTGTAGCAGAAAATGAATTTTGTATCCCAATCTTCGATATCTCACCTTCTTAGGCGTTATAACTAGTAGTTTCCAAAAAGACAGTGTCCATTAACACTACTCAAACCGGAACAATATGCAATAAATACACAGCTAATCTGTCCATATCTTAATCCATCTGATCAGCTACTGGAACACGATGAATCCTCTCCCGCACACTAATGCTATAATAGCACCAGTTAATATACGCGTGTAAACAGTTATATCTGATAAGGTGTGAGCCGTCCATCTTCCTAACATACGAGTTTAAGTTTTATAGATTAAGTGGATAGCAGTTCTCATTCTTGATGGACGAATCCGTTGTGTTCATGAATATGCAAAGAGGTTCTTTGATTACTGGTCATTGCTCTGTTCAAACTTCCCTGACCGAATTCCTAAAGGAAGTTCAACCTTTTAGACCATCATTCCAACTGATTGCATTTTGTTTAGTATGCCAACAAATATGATAACCTGCATAGGTTAATCGATAGGTACCTATACTAGAACACGACAACGCTAGACCGTATTTCTCACGACAGACAGTGAAGAAACTAAATGAGCTGTGATATGAAGTCATCCATTTAACAACACCTCCCGAAGATAACCCACCAACAGAAAATGGAATTAAAATTCTTATTATTATTAATCTTAATATTCTTAATCTATTATTTTTATTCTTATAAAGAATTAAAAAAATTTTAATTAAAAAGTAAAATGTTAGCAGGAATTAAACCTGTATGCTAGGCCATTGGTTCCTTGTGGGCCTAACAAAACTTAGCGACAAGCATGTCGATAAATATTTAGGGGGAAAAACACAAAAATAAAACTAGGAACGTCCATATCTCAGGTTGTAAAGCGAAGGTCTATCAATCTGAGATCTGTTGGCGGCGCCGGTTTGAATCCGGCCTGGGGCGTTGACTTTTTCATAAAGTGGCGGTCCCATAAAATGAAATAATGGACTCCCCACCATGGTTATAATAGGTTGGTCACTTTTAGATAACCCCCACATATCAAAATGCTGTATAGGACTCCATGGGAGTCTTGGGCTGATGAAGGGGGAAAAAAGTGTACCTACAATTATCCTTAGAGCGGTTGAGTAAGTAGGACAATAAGAAGAAATAGTGCAAAGTAAAGACAATAATACACTGGACATTTTTTTTTTTTTTAATATTATACACACTGCTAGGCCGCTGTCTGAATGTTTCACAGGTGGTAATTATTGGACAATCGAACCGCCTAGCTTCAAGGAACTTATAAATGAAAATTTTGTGTGAGCTGTATCTTTGAATAATGAAACAGACTGATCTGCATAGAACTATTATTTTAAAGGTTAGCGTAAATTTATTCAATAACATGGAATATGGCATAAATTTACCTTCCCGGTTGTTTTTTTTTTATTAATATAATATAAGGCAATCCACAGCGAATATGCCTATGCATACTGACTGACCTCTCATACCATCATATCCATACTAAAATATATGAGCTGATTTCATAGCAGTAGTCAATATTAAGAAAATACAACAATAAAATAAAATTGATAGAGAAAAGAAAAAAATAATTATATATATATATATACTCGATAATGGTAAGTGACATGAATTAATGTGACATTGATATAAATAGATCAAAATTTATTATGTAAACTGTCAACGAAATAGTATCCTTTATTAAAAGTTCCAATAATGAACTCTAAGTATATTCAATCCAACATAGAACGCGATGAATTAAATTAAATATTGCATAACAAATAATAAAGGATTACTATGCAATAGATAAAATAAGCATACATTTATTTATAGAGACCATTGTCAGAATTGGAGCAATGAGATCAGGTATATGAGGCAACAAGCGGCTTCAGGGATAGCTTGCACAAGACTGGTCCAGCATTAAGGGCAGATACAGGATTAAGTGAGACCTCTCAATAGAGGACAGTCTGAGTTTTTATCCTTAGAGACCTCTTGTAATAGTTGAATCTATCTACAATATCAAAATACACAGCCAAAATTTGAAGAATTTTGAAAGAGTTGAGAAAATTTGATAAATCATGAAGTCAAAACAATGAAACTAAAATAACTTTAAGAAAACAAAAGTAAAGACCAGTTAAAGGATTATTTTATTTTTTATTTATATTAAATTAATATAATATAAATTAAATTTAAATGTAGTAATATTTTTTTCCATGAAGTAAGGTAACAATTTTCTCGCTTCTTTTATTATTATACTTTAAATATTTTTCATTTTATATTAACTAGATTTTCATATGTATTTTATTATTAGTTCATTCCTCTTACTTAATTTTAATATTGACTATAATAAGGCCTATCTGGACATACTGAGTTGAGCTTTAGGGCTCCACTAAACCAGCGAATTACTCTCGTATCCAATCCTAACAGTCTAAAATCATTCGTAAAATCCTCAATGCTCCTTATTTTGTTACAAATCAAATCATCCATTAGGACCTCGATGTCCCATATGTTGCCGATTTGGCCAGAACCAGATACCATTCCTTCCAGGATAAACTTTTCAATCACCCAAACCCGTTTGTTTTTAACCTGGCTTCTTTATTACCTGACAATCTTCCCTAGGCGTCTGGAAAGACGATGGCCTCGAGATCTCCACTAGAAATGTTATTTGAGTTCTATCAATGATTCTCCACAGGTTTGTATCATGTATAACATATAGCAAATTTACTAGTTGTATATATTTTTATAAAGTTGTGAATAACAATAAATAAATTATTTAAAAAAAAATAATATAACTCTTCTCAGATAAAAGTTCTATCTTCTTATAATGCTTAGACTATACATGTATTTTAACACTATGTGTATAATCCAAATGTTATTTTCTTATCATTCTGTATATCCTTAAATTCAATGGTTGTTATCTTGTGTTTTTGTTCATAGGCTTCATGAAGGCTTGAAATTCTGGGCGAAACGTAAGAACTTATAAATAAATTTTTACTTACTTGTATTTTTCACTAACCGTACCCCAAAATATCTTCTCCTCATATATATTATCCCCGGACAACTATTTACTCATCAATATTAATTAGTTATATTGAAAATGTGCATGCATATCACTTCGGTACATTATTTACACAGCCGAATTGGCTTTCTTTATATGATTGTCTCTGCCTGTCTGATGTTATTATTAAGTAAGTTATAAGTATGTGACTCAAAATATACTTAAAGCTAATTTCGAATATTTGAAGAAGGGCACAAACCACTTTCCTGTGGTCGGGATCGACTGGTATTTATGCACCTGTGTAGATATTAAAGGAGTGTAGGGTATTTATTAATTATTATATATATGACTAAGAAGAATTAAAACAGGAACAAATAATGGATTCAGAATACACATAATCCCTTACAAAGAGATTACAAAGGGAATATTTTAAACCAAGATCAAATATATAAATGGCACACCTCACGAGTCTTCATTATTTTTTTTATCTAATGATAAAACATCCAAAATAATTAAATTTAAAAAAATAAAATAATGCCTTTGGTACTAAGTCATATCTGTTTGTGTCTCGATTCTGTTTAAACTACTGATCCACCTAACCTACCATAATTCTATTGGTTAAACCTACCATAAAATCGATCCGCTCCGGAATCTTGCCATCGTCGAGTCTCCGCCCGAAGGAGTTATTCAGCTGAGATGAGGGTTTTGAAAATGACTGAGGTGATCATAAAATTTTACTCGTTTTATAATTTATATTTTTAATTATTTCTTCTGCTACAAGCAGGCAGTGTTATCTTGCAACTGTATGAATGTGATATGCCTACCATTCAATATGAGGTTTTGATTAGATTAATGAATTTTAGTTGCATCCAATCTTTTCCTTAAAATACCATGTCTTATTGCCGTACATCACAAGAGGTTTTATGATTGTATTGTATATTCATGGTTTGAGCTTTCGTCGGATTTTCTTCTTAGGATAAATTCATACTGAAAAAAAAGGCTTTGTACGCATTGAGGAACTTGATAGAATCCATTAAGCCGGTCGTTAATAGGAGGTCACTTCCGAGGTATTTGAAGCTATTAACGTCGAGGAAGGTTTGAATTCTTATCCTCATGTTTTCTTCTTGGTTGATGCGGCCAAAAAAGGAAAGAAAAATAGTTATGGACTATTTATTGCTGACGTTTCGCCCCTCTTTGTAGGCTTCATCAGAGCTAAAAAATATACAAAACAACTAAAACTATGTTGAAAATGCAAGAAAATAAAGTACAATAAGATGGAGTTAAGAATTATGTATATAAGTGAATAATTATACATAAAAAAATGATGTGGAACAAAACATGTATATACAAAATAAATTACATAAGAGTATTTGATTTAAAATGAAAAGGAGACGTAATAAATAAAATTTGTATTTATTTTTTCTTAACCTTTTTTTTCTTTTCATTCCAAACTCATTAACCATCCTAACCCATTAATCCTTAATCTTTCATCCTTAACAATCCCTGATAATCCGCCGAGGCGTCTGAAAAGAAGATGCCCAAGGGATCTTCTAATTTAAATTAATGTTTGAAGTACCACCGATGGGTGGTTCCTTCCCAAGATTTTCAAGTGTATATGAAACATACAACATATTTACTTATTGTATTATTTTGTACAGTTGTAAATTACATTAAATAAATAATAAAAACAAAAAAAAAACCTTTCTTTATTCTCATATTTTTTCTTAGTCTTCCGTATCTTAAGAGTTTACAATTTTTGTTTTGTTTTTCTCTTATATCTACTTTTATATATTTTTTATTTTATTACGTCTGGGCTATTTATTTTTTCTTTCTTAAATACTCATCATTGTAATATTTTCGGTTAAGTTTTATATATTTTTTCCATATATTTAGATCCTTTCTTGTTTTTAGTCATGATAAAGCCCTGCAAAGTAGAAAACGTTGGAAAATAGTTGAAAACAATTTTTTGTTCCTGTTTGATCGCATCCTCCCCCCCCCCTCCCGTCTCCTTCATACAATAAAATATCTTATAAAATTTCAGGATTTTTCGAACATTAGTTTTATTATCTTGATGAACGAAAAAAAAATTAAATAAATAACAAAGTAAAAGAATTAAAATGGACAGGAGATGTAATAATATGTAAAAATATAAAAGTAGATATAAGAGAAATAAAAAAAAAAAAAGTGGGGCAAAACGTCGGCAAATAAATAATTGAAAACTATTTTTGTTCGTTTTTCACCGGACCTCCTTCATATTTATTAACAATTAATATTTTGTATAATTCCAAATTTGTTTGTATACTATTCCTTTTCAATTTTATGTTTCTCTAAATGTTCTTGTTATGTCTTTTGTTCTATAGCCCTGATGAAGACCTGAAACTCAGGTCGAAACGTCGGCATAAAATAAATAAATATGGTTTTGTTTATTTATGTTGTTCTTTGCTGACGGCACCCCCCGACAATCTTCTCCAATAATTTATTAATGGTCAATCATTTTTTTATATAATATACTTTTTTAAGTTGAATATTTCTTCATGGTAAGAGTTTAATTTATTTTTTTAAAAATATATTTGATCGTTTTGTTCAAAGATATCATTCTTCTGTCGAATGTGAATACGGTACTTTACAATATCCGTTTGTGGAATCCTTGGATTGTTAAGGAAAACATGAGTGCATATATCACGTATCAAAGACAACTTAATGTAATAAAATTTTTTATTTATTTATTTTTTTAAGCTGACTGTTATATAGCTCCATTACAATCAGAAGTACTCAATTTAATAATCTAAATACTTCAGTGAAGACACTTTCAGAAACCTTTGTAAATTTAAATTAAAATTTTCTAACAAACGTTGCGGAGTACCCCATTGTCTACAGTAGGGGGTTTCATGATGTGTTAAATGTTAAATATTTTACCGTGTTAAATGTTATAAAGTATAGGATTGTGAGCAGCCCTATTTAAAGTCATGTTAAATGTGAAATAAGAGATAAATTAATGTTTGAAGTACCACCAATGGGTGGTTCCTTCAACAGATTTTCAAGTGTATATGAAAAATACAACATATTTACTTATTGTATTATTTTGTACAGTTGTAAATTACATTAAATAAATAAATAAAAAAAAAATTCAATCAGGGTCCAAGCATCTATCCTAATATCAGTGTCACATTGCCTTACAACGTCTTATGGGATGTCATAAATAAATTCATATCTGGCTTGTTTTTATATTTATTTATTTTTTATTTTATTAATAATTTAAGTTCTTCCTGTTGTGAAACGAATATATAATAATAATACTCTGGAAAAGAGGAAAGGTATCAATATGAGTCAGGTACTGGAGGCCTTGGTAATATCCTAACGAAGGATAACCGGAACCATAGAGGAACATTCCCCTACTTCCTGCTTCCAGCAGCTTCCAGTTCTGGCACATTAAATATATTACACATTATATTATATTTTGATATATCTTTATGATTTTTTTTAAAGCCCAAGCAAGTCATTATTTGCAGTAAAGGGTTTCCTTATGACCCAGACGATATTAAACTGCAAAGCAAAGTACTGTCATCAAAATGCCACTGGGAATTAAGTATGTTAATAATACTTTGATTTATAATATGTATTATGTTTACTTATTTATGTATATTTAATAAATAAGTAGATTCACAAAATATCGAGATAAATATTTTGTGAATCTACTTATTTATTAAATATACATAAATATCGTGTTACATTGATTTATTTGAGAACATATAATAGCAAAATAAACGTTTAGGCCTGTAAAATTTAAATGTTTTGATTTGTTATTTTAATCATTAAATTTTACTATAAAAATAATTATTTAATGAAAAAAACGCTGCATTGAAAATTTGGGAATTATTTAACCAAAAATCTAAGTAGTATACAGAGTAATCTCGGTAATTTGAAGACTCCAGTAATTTAAGCTGGTGTAAAACAAAAAGTTATTTTTTTGGAGAAAACTTAGCAGACAATAACATTTTTGTGTTCAAATAAAAGTGCAGATGTGAATAGACAAGTTATTGTAATCACAGTGAAAACCGAAAGTTTTCATAATATATTTTGTTGGAATTAAAAATAATAATAACAATAAAGGCCTAACGATACCAATACCACCAATCGCTCTCTACATACATGCTCCCAGTGATGCCCCTCCGAACCTAATTCTACTAAAGCAGTCTTAACCCAATCCTCCCATCTACGTTTCATTCTACTCCTCGGACGTTTACACGTCAGGTTCATTGTTTATGGGATTCCACTTCTATAACCTGAATTATATTTACCGGGTGCAGTTTCCTCAATTCAGAGCTGTTTATCCTCCTTAATTCTCCGGTTAATTCATCCTTTTACGGTCCGAATATTTTACGTAATACTTTATTTTCGAAAACTCAAAGGCGCTGTTCATCCCTTAGTTGGAATAAGAAGTACACAGTATCAACTGCATAAATCATTTGATTATGTTAAATTAATTTAATTATTAGTATAAATATGTATAATATGAATTTTGTTGATTAACTAATTTTTTTGTTTACGTTTTTAATAAATCCATACAATAATTATTTTTTACTAGTTTTTTTGACATATAAATGAAAATGTTTTCCAACACATTACAAAAGACTGATCTACAAGACTGTAATAAGGCCAATCTGGACATATGGAGTTGAGCTTTGGGGCTCAACTAAACCTTCGAATTCCTCTCGTATCCAATCATTGCAATCCAAAATCCTTAATGCCCCTTACTTGTCACAAATAAAATCATAGTTAAAGACCTTAATGTTCCATATGTAACCGATCTAGCCCGAACCAGATGTCACTCCTTCCATTATAAACTCCCTAGCCACCCAAACCCATTAGTTTCTAACCTTGCTTCCCCTTCCATTCCCGACAATCCTCCGAAGCGCCTGAAAAGAAGATGGCCACAAGACCTGCTAATATATAACGTCATTAGAGTGCTGCTAATGGGTAGTTTCTCTGCACGCCAGTAACACTCCAATTTAACCGAGATAAGATTTACTAAATGTATTATAATGTACAGTTGTAAATAGCAATAAATAAATATTTAAAAAAAAATTTCAGTTCCACTGCTGGGAGTATTTTTTTCGTCTTGTGTCTTTGTAAGACGCCTTGTTTCCGATCCATACAACATTAAGCTTTCCACCAATGCTTTATATATATCAGTTCTTTTTAATTATTAATATACTGCTGCTACATTTGTATGGAACTAAGCATTCACCCAACTCAGGTGATTTGCTTAATAAATAATTGATTAATTAATTGATAATTAATAAATAATAATGCAAAAGAAATATTTATTGAATAATGAATAGCAAAGCAGGATTAGTAAAGATCGATTACAATGAGTATTCAAGCGAGAATCATCACGGGAATATCGATTACTAGCCACTAAACGAAGTAACGTGAGTCAAATCGAATGTGTAAGGTATCAATTAACGATTACAGAGACCAATGATTCATTTCAATTAATATAATAAGTATTTGCACATAAACATTTTAATTAATGATGATAAGGTTTGAGGGAGCATTAAAGAGTTAAATGATTATTCTATTAGAATATTAAAATACTTCTGAGTATTATGGATGAGTGAGGCATTAGTGAACGCTTCAAGATGGCCTTGATATTTGCAGGTTCTCTCTTAGCTCAGATTCAAGAGAAATGAAAAAATGTCGGAACAATCTCAATCAAATTTATAATAATAATGGAAATACGTTTATGGGATCCACTTTTAGAATGGCCCTTATATATGAAATAACGTTTCATATATATTTTTTTATAAAAAATAGAAGTAGTAGTAAATGTGATGTGGGTTATATTACAATTCTATGGTACAGTCTTGCTGAGAAAGTACCCATTGGTAGAAGTTCTAATAACATTTCGATGGCTCTTCCTTGTCAGATTACCAGGAACTAAAGAGGAAGCCAGGTTATAAAGAAGCTCCTTGGGCTGTTAATGGTTTTATTATGGAAGGTCAGGTTCTAATTAAATTGGCAACATATGAAAAATTGAGGTCCTTAGGGTTGAATTTATCTGTGACAAAGTAAGGAGCATTGAGCATTTTACTAAGGATTTTGGATTGTAAGGATTGAATACGAGAGGAATTCAATAGTCTGAGGAGCCCCGAAGCTCAACTCCGTAAGTCAAAATAGGCCTTATTATAGTAATTTAAATAAGACTTTTAATAAGTCACTAATAAGTTGTCATAATCAGACAAGCACTTTTATATATATATATAATCTTTTCACTTTCTTGGGAATGGTTATTATTGTTTAAATAGATAAATTTTATCCAATTTAAGTTTCGAAACAATTCATATGTCTTTATAAGTAAAATTTAGAACCACATCAATTTTAAAAAACTTTATGCAGGCTATTTTGCCCAGGTCAATATTTTCAGTCCAAAATTACCTTATTTAATCAATTCTTCACATAAAAATTAAAACTTTCAAACACCAATCGTCAATTTACACTATTATAATTTATCACAACAACATTTGTAAACTTTCTTACATATATTCATTATTTTCAAGATTTCTTGACCTTCATTTTATTATTTCCTCTGTTTATTCTCTTTTATCTACATTTTATTTGTTATTATTTCTTTTTTCAATAATTGTACAATACATTTTGTTAATACTTTTCAGCGAGCATCTTATTTTTATTTTCCTCAATTTACTTTGTTAATTTTATATAAATGTTCACATATTTTAAATATTTTTTAGTCATACCTTAGTTTAATTTTATTTCATGATAAAGCCCTGCAAAGTGGAGCAAAACGTTGGCTCACAATGAATGATTAAATTACTATTTGAGTTACTTTGACCGCACCCTGACCATATTCCATTTATATATTACACACGTTCGATCAACCATCTTCCAGAATGATAAAATTTCTACCGGTCAAAAATTAATGAAAATGAAAATTAATGAAAATTAATAGCAAGGAATTATTGTATTGGTCTTGGCAGGTCAAATTGTAGGGAAAGTCCAGTGAGTAGACATTATATTTTATCAATTTATAGCAATCATCACTATTCATTTTATTCTGGAGTCAATTAATAATAAGAATGTAGAAAATGGACAACTATTGCTCAATAAAATCGCTAGTATAAATGCTATCAAAAAAATTATCTAAGTATGTCAATCATTTAATGGGTCAAGGAGCAACGAAAACAATATTGTTTGCAAGAAGTGATTGCTTTTATAATGGCCAAATAGATTTTTTATTTTATTTAATTTATTATTGACAAAATAAGTTTCTATTGAACTGTCTAAACAATAAAAAGCCGTATAGCAATAACATAAAACTCTGTAAATCATAAATCACTGATCCTATGAAATAGATGATAATTATCTGCCACAGCCGGATTCAGCCGGGTTCTTGGAGTTAGAAGCACAGTGCCTTACCAATGAGAGACTCACTCCCAGTTTTATAATTAAAGTAATATAATACATATTACTTTATTTATTTAGTGTATTCCCTTATTTAGTTATGCATACCAATATTTACTTATCTGTGTCTTTTTTTCTATTTCATTAATGTGAAATATTATTATAGTATATTTCGTAACATTACAGAGTATTTTTTTTTAAAATTATTTTTATAGCATGTAAGTAACCATGAACTCATACATATAATATACTTAAATGTTCAAAATTTGCTTTCTTATATCTATCTTCTTTTCATGTTTCTTGTTTGCTTCTTTCATTTTTACAATATTTACAATGTATAATCGCAATAACAGATCAAGTCAAAATTCAAACCCGGGCCGCCATTGGAGTTAGTATCACAGTGTCTTACCACTGGACAATCGTTATAACATTTTTAATTGATAAAATCGAGGGTAAATGTAAAGATTATTTTATTTCATGCATTTATTTTTTCATGCACATAGTTTGATTATGTTTATTTTCTTTATCCTTCTGTTCGTATATATTTTAAGAGAAATTTTATTTACTTATTTTTCATTATTTATTTATTTTTATTCTTAGTTTATTTTATTTTAGTATGAATATGATCATTCACCACTATTACTTAGCTATTGCCCACAACGGTGTGGCAGATTGTAATATCTATCAATAAATAAAATTTTTTTAAGATTGTATAAATATGATGAAATATTATATCACCTTATAATTGGAACTTTTATTTAAAACGAAAAGAGAAGAATTGAGTTAGTTATATCGAACAATATTTAAAATTTGGCTAAAACCTAAAAAGGCGCTCGGTGAGGGAGTGAAAATAGATATTTTTAATATTTTTATTTACTGCTTATAAATCGATTTTTGAGATAAAATATAGCCTCCACAGTAGAAAAGATGGACTGAAATAGTTCTTATTTTTCCCAATGACATTCTCAGATTGTATTCTTACTCCTTCTCTTCAAGAAGCCCATCAAGTTCAATCGGTTGTCTCGCAAGAGGTTGGGGACGACAGAATTTAATTTGGAGACGGTATGGAGCGAGGCCGGAATTAATTTCCTCCAATTTAAGGAGAAGTAAACAGTCCTTAATTTATGTAGACTGCCGAGGAGTGAGTCAGGGGGGCGCTGAGTAATGGAAGGAGAGGGGAAACGGACCGGGCGTCCCTGGGTATTTGCATAGTTCCTGAGTGACATGTTCAACCGACAGTATCGATAGCTGCTTCCAATCTAAGGTTCCAGAATACTACCGAATCCAACCTAGCTCGATACCGATTATATACAAAATAGATACACGTAGGCAATACCAGTACCTGATCGAAAATGCGATTCATGTATAACTGAAGATTCTAACAGGGTACATACAAAGTGGATTGAGGATCTAAACACTCGGACTGTGACAGACTTTCTTTGAATAAGCTAAAGCAATGTTGTTATAACTTATAATAAGATGAGAGGGTTTATAAGCAGAATAATTTTAATGAGCTAGAACATACCAATAATGGAGCCAAAATAATTAACAAAATAAATAAATAAATCATAATTATCATTTTAGGTTTTTTATATAAAGAATCTATTATTGTTATTTTCATATTTATTAATATTTTTTCTTCACATTCATATATTTTTAAAATTATCACTTTTATTTTTATTACTTCCAACTTAATGTATTTATTATTTTTTTTTTTTTTTGTATGCTATTTATATAGAATGCTATTTTGAATTTTAATTGAATATAATCGCGGACGCTCATCTAGGATTTTCATCATTATTCTTTATGTAAGATAAAGAAACATGAGTAATGTTCGGGAAAGAGAGAAAATTGTAAAATTAAAAATAATTTAGAAATATATACAAACATATAAAGAACGATAAATAGCTAGAAAAGAAAAAAAATAATATATAAGGGAAATAGATAAAAAAAAAAAATTAAGTACAATTTTAGCACATAATTAAAAAATGTGTATATTTTGGCTATTTATATTATTCTACGATGTGACTATTTATATTATATAGGTTTAAAAAAAAAAAAATTCCTAAAATAATATTAAGTATGCTGTGTATGAGGCAGTTAGGCAGCAAAATACTTTTTTAGGTTAGAATTTAATCTATTTAGAATTAAAGAAACAATGATCAATTATTTTCTGTAATATACACAGGACGAATTTTCGTCAGTGAAATATTGGTATTTGCGAAATGAATACTCCTGGCTTAAAGTTTGGTGATAATGGAAAGAAAGAAAATAACTATAAATAAATTCATGACCTAAAACCAAATACAGGGACTTTCCACCTTTCCACAGGATTATCTCTTCCAGATAATACCGAACATAGCCGCAAGGAGTGCTCTATTCCAAATCACAACAGCACTAACAGTTTGTTTGACCTTACACGATCTCCAAGATTGGCATAAAGCCCTAAAGTGTAGATGATATTCCAGAAAGTTTAAGAACAGTACAATATTGCTTCCTTTCACACTATACGTTTTGTGGACCATATATATTGGTTTCAGTGAAATATTATTTTGTATCGATTCCTTTCAAAACAGACCCAAAGAAGTACAGATATTATCGAAATGAACTATACATATATTGGAAGATCGCTGAATGACCGTATGTATTATTAATAAATGGAATATGATCCGGTTGCTGTAAAAAAAAACCTCAAATAGTGACAACTATTTTAATGAGCCAACGTTTCACCCCACGTTGCAGGGCTTCGCTAGGGCTAAAAAAGATACAAACACTTATCATAAGTAAAACAAAAGAAAGGAAAATGGAAAATTACAAGGATATGCAATAAAACGTAAAAATAATTAAGAAAAATAAAAGGTATATAAAAAAAAAATTCATAAATGAAAACGGAAATAGTCACAGATAAAAAGAAGAAATATAAAAGAAAGTACGAACTCCCTCTTTTCATCTCATAGTTTGTACACAACACTACAGTGTTACAGAAAACAGTTTCCAGCCCAGCCAGATTCGAAACCTTCGACTCAGTGCCATCCCGCCTTACCACGGTGCCACCACGCTCCCCCTAGGAATCTAAAAGTTTATAAATTAAATTCAGTCTATACCCCTGTCGAACACATCCGCTACCTTGGACTACATTTGGACAAACGATTAATCTGGAATTCTCACACAAGACTGAAAAGACAGAAAACTGCACGTCGATTTCGACTATTACAGCATTTACTAGACAAACGGTCTAAGCTTCCAACACAGACTGATCTACAATCTGTACACATGGAGTTGAGCTTTGGGGCTCCACTAAACCTTCGAATTCCTCTCGTATTCAATCCTTACAATCAAAAATCCTTCGTAAAATCCTCAATGCTCCTTACTTTGTCACAAATAAAATCATACATAAATGTTCCCTATGAAACCGATCTAGCCCGAACCAGATGTCACTTCTTCCATTATAAACTCCCTAACCACTCAAACCCCATTGTTTCTAACCTTGCATCCTCTTCCATTCCTGACAATCCTCCCAGGCGCCTGAAAAGAAGTTGGCCACGAGCCCAGCTAATGTAAAATGTCATTAGAGTGCTACCAATGGGTAGTTTCTCAACACGCCTGTAACACTCCAATTTAACTTAGATCAGATTAACTAAATGTATCATAATGTATAGTTGTAAATAGCAATAAATAAATATTTAAAAAAAAAATTCAATCTAAAAGTTTATTATAAATTCAAACTATTTTCATAACATGCAAATTAATAAACAGAAAATAAACGTTTTCAAAATGGTGATTTTATGCTAGTAATTTATTCTCACGTGTTCGTGGAGGAAGTTGCAATGTGACAAAGAGAGGTCAACTAAAATAACTAATATGAAACTCGCAGCGATGTGAGTCGTATTATCATTAGTAATAACGATCGATATACTTCAGAAACCACTAAACCATGGACCACATCAAACCGTTCCAATCGCAGGAAGGAGGTAGCTATTGCCAGATTGAGAATAGGTCATACGAGTTTAACTCATAGATATCTGATCAGTAAGCAGCCACCGCCAAAATGTCAATACTGCATTAGTGTATTTTCGATCAGTCACATATTTGAGAAATGTCATTTTTATTCTGTGAACTTGAGTAGATTGGGAGTAAGACCGAGTGTATCGGATGCTCTGAATGATGACCAGAAGAACGTGGAAATGGTCTTATTTTTCTTAAAAAGGAATGGCCTTTTGAATAAGATTTAAACCAGAAAATCTGTTATACGTAATAAAAAATACCAACAGAAGTAATTATTTAATTTTTTTTTCGAAATTATTTAAAGTGAAATAGAATTATAGAAATAGAATATAAAGCACGAAACATAGGCGTTGATGACCTCAGGGTTTTACGCCCAAAAGCCACAGACAACAACAACAACTTCAGAAACGTCTATCGATATCTTTAAATGTTTAATTCAAGTAACATATTACTAACTGAATTTACCAGTTTCTCGGTATCTATGATATTGGTATACCAGGGTTTTAATATTTATGAGAGTTATCAGAGCAGATTCCGATAAATCTATACTATATATCTGATTAAATGATTTGGTTCCTTTTGGACTATAACCATAACGCCAGCTCATACCGATAACTCATTGCATAACGATCTTCGTTTCATCGAAAGAGACTGACGATATTGATTCCTTGAAGCGCAGAATCACAAGAAAAATCTGCTCGAGAGGAATACACTTAAATTACATATTATATATTTTATTTACTTTAAATATATTTACTATATATTTAGTTCCGTGCACATCACACAACTCTGCTTTGAGTTGAAATTAATCCTCGCTCGTTTCAAAACAGATATTTATATATTAATCACTGTAGCAATACATTCTCGAACTAATTTTACAAACAGACTAACCCTAATTTCAACAGTTTTATATATAATAATATATCTGGATTCAAAATGTCGGTATTTTCTTCTACAAAAGTGTGGCAGAATTACACAAAATATAACAGTTCATTAAAACAAAACATTTATTCAATGTTAAATTACTAGTGATATGGCTGAGAGAGAAGCACTGAGATCTTTTCATATTACGAATCTTTATCTAAGAAACCTTTATGATGTCTTTTAGCACTCAAATTGAAGCTAGTTTAATGTACTATAAAGTAGTTTATGACTTAATCTTAACATTTTCTTGAGACTGGTTAATATTGTTTAAATAATAAAATTTTTATAAAACATTTTTATTCGTTTATAAGTCCTACGTTTCGCCCAAACAATGAACAATGCAGTACCAGAATATATATTCATGCTAAAAACCATAAATGAAATCCAGAAATAGGGGTTATGAAGGAAAAAAAAAAAAATTACCTCCGTGGATAAACAAAATAGCCAATTTTGATTTCAACTTAGAATCTATTGTTAAATCATCTAACCCTCCTGAAGTACTCAAGCAATGTTTTTTAAGTCTTCTCTCTAGCTACAGGGCTGTACATGTATCTAAAATTATGGGTCAAAATATTATAATCATGTTGGTTGTTCAGTAGTTCTACCTAGAAAGACCGCTACAGTCTTCCCCTCACTCAGTGTTTTCCTCTGAGTTATATGCAATCTATTTGTCATTAACGCTACCACATGAAGTAAATGGCTCCTTCATGTGATCTGTAGTGATTCTTACTCGAGTCTTAAGGCTATTCAAAATTTCAAAATTTCGTACACCCCCCTTGTTTTTTCCATCATAACTTTAATTAAAAAAACACATAAAAAAGTAAATTTCCTGTGGGTCCCCAGTCATGCAGGTATGACGGGAAACGAACTGGCTGACGCAGCTGCCGAAGAAGCAGGCATTTTCAGGGCCTGATTGTAACTTAGCGCTGTATGATTACAATAAATCGGTTCTGACTCAATGCAAGCAAGAGATTAGCACACAAGCACCTCCTTGAAAAAAATCCTTCACCGACATGTTATAGTTGTAAATGTACCCTGACGATGGAGCATATCCTGGAACACATTTCGCGTCTGGAATCTTTAAGAACGTCTTTTAGCCTCCGGGGACAACGTCAAGCCTTACTGCCAGAAAATTGGAAGAACCTGTTTGAGTTCCTAAAGGAGAACAACCTGTATCGAAAAATGTAACCAATCCAGAATACGGTGCCTCTAACCCTGGAGTTGTATACGGCACCTAAAAATTAAGCAAATAAATAAAATAGCTATTAGTTAATTTTTGCCCAGACAGGTTTCTAATGAGAAGCAAAACTAAGCCAGCAAGTTTTAAAACGAAAGATTGTGCAAATTAGTCCCTGAGTACTGTTGCACAATTGAAGACGGGTTATGGAAAGTCGATACTAATGCTTTGTTAATTACCCTAACAACGGGTTTCACTTATTAAACCGGAATTATAGCGAGTCCTCGGAGTTCACATCTTTATCTTTACCTTTATTAAGGCATTACCTTTATTAAGGCTATGTAATTGTTTCCGTTCTTTCACCGTGAGAGTTTTCCGAAAATGGTTATGCTGACCAAACGTGGCTGCGTACTTTCTTTACTCACCTTATCGTCGACGAGAGGTGAAAGTTGTGCATTTTTTTTCAACCTGTTTACTAAGCTTTTTTTTTTTTACATATATCGACTCCGTGTTTACCTGAATTCATTTACATTATTTATATACAATCAGGTCTGGGGGCAATGCTCTCGACTGGAGTAAAAACTGCTTGTGGAGTAAATTGGAGTAACCTTATATTTTACGCAAAGTTTGGTCAAAATACCGATCCCAGCTGTATATGCATATTAAATATGTATTTTTAAATTAATGATTTTCTACCGGAAGAGTTTCTAGACCTAATATGAAATTGGTGAATGACACAATCTTCTTTGTTTAAATATAACAATTTGTTCCAAATACAACGACGTTTCGGGATATCCCCCACCTTCTAGGGGAAACATCTAAAAAATTAAAAACAAGAATTGATAAACATAAGATTAATTTTAAAAACATCAATATTACAGTACTGGCACAATAAAGTATCAAATATAAACATCAATTTTATTTCAATAATCCAGAAATATTAGATATAGTTAAGCATAGTAAGAATAGAAAAATAATATAAGCAGTACATATCACTAAAAACATAGACAAAGAAATTAATTTTAAAACAGACACTAAGACTTTATGCATACATTATAAAGATATTATAAATAAATTAACAATTTAGTTTTGTCTATTATTTATAGAATTTAGATTTATTTAATCTTTGTTGTTTGTTATTATATAAAAATTGTTTTTAATAAATTGTTAAATTTAGTTAGATTGTTCATCTTTGTGGTAATAGAGGTAGGAGATTATTGTTAAAGTCTATTTAGTTGTTATCATAGTGAAAGATAACCTTCAGGAAGGTAATTATTCTCCGTGATTAAAAATGTATAATAGTTGATATTATAAAAAGTTTTTAATTATTGAGAATAATATGTTTAATATTAATATAAGGAGTTAATTATATATTATATATAAAAAAAGTTAATCAGGTAAATAGTTTATGAATAGTTTAATGAATAATGTGATATAGTGGTAATGTTGTAAGCATATGTTAAATTTGTTTTCTAGCAACCCATCTTCAGGTTGCTGATTAACTATTTTATAAATAATGTATAATTAACTCCTTAATTTGTCATTAGTTAACGATGGTAATTATTTTCCTTGAACGATGTTTAATAGTTGATATTACAAAAAATTGTCTATTTAATAACTGACAATAATATGTTTTAATATTAGCAAGTAATAAAAAATTATGGAGTTAATTATACATTATATATAAAATAGTTAATCAGCAACTTGAAGATGGGGGATAACCCCGAAACGTCGTTGTATATGAAATAAATTGTTATATTTAAACAAGGAAGATTGTGTCATTCATCTATTTCATATTAAATATGTAGTTTCAATCTCTTATAATTTTTCGTTTTTGCACTAGGCTGTTCATATACACTTTCAATGCGTTTTAAACAAGTTCACTTAATAATGAGGTGTAGATAGTTTATCGTAGATTAATATGTAGAGAACATGGTTGGGGGGAGGTGTGGGAAGGTCAGGAAAAAAAACATAAATATACAAAAAATTATCTATTCGAGCCGACGTTTCGACCTAAGTTTCAGATCATTAGGTCTTCATCAAGGCTATAAATAATAATATTGTGATGCATTACGGGCAAGATTGCTGAGGGAAACCGGACTCAACGCCCTCACAGAGAACGCTCTCAGCTAGTAAGCGAAGAAAACTACTCGCATTACAAAGCATTTGTATACGGGTGGAAAACAATTATTGGACCAAGCCATTTCAATATCCGTCAAAGAAGAAAATGCCTGCGGATGGAAGAGGGGGAGAAGACTGAACCTAAAGATTGAAAACTAATGGAACCTGTACATGAATCATTAAAATTATAAATTGATTTATTAGCAGTAGCTTGACGGTGGATATGTAACATCGAACTGCTGCTGCACACCTATATTGCTTATAAGACAGTGGAAGGTGGAAATAAATAAATAAATAAAAATAAGGGCTATAAAACAAAAAGAGTTAACAACTATCATTCAAAAAAACATAAAATTAAAAAGAAATAATGAACTAACAAATATGAAAATATACATAGCAATGAATAGAAAATAAAAAAATAGTTGATTAATTAATAACCATGGAATTAGGACATTAGCAGATTGATAACAGTAGGAAAAAATAGTTAATTTAAGAATAGAGCGTATGTGAAAACAATATTTTAAAAAAAGGAACAAGAAAGAAGAAGAAATGTGGAGGAGGAATGAAGCATATTCTAGATATTATTTCTCACCAAAATAAATTAAATATAAATTTGTTAGTAAATTAAAATTTTACTTAAGCCCAAACACTAACGCCTGTTGAACAGATTCGATATTTAGGACTCCATCTTGACAAGAGACTTACTTGGAATCCACATACAAGACTGAAACGACAAGAAACTGCTCGTAGATTTCGATTACTACAACACTTACATCACTACGCTCTAAACTTCCCATTCATTACAAAACATTAGTATACACTACGATAATCAGACCAATTTGGACATATGGTATTGAGCTTTGGGGCTCTACCAAACCATCAAATTCCTCCCGCATCCAATTCTTACAATCCAAAATCCTTTTTGCTCCTTATTACGTTACAAATAAACGCATCCACAGAGACAACAACCCATTCGTTGCAGATTTGGTCCAAAACAGATATGCGTCTTTTCCTTCCAAACTCCTAACCCTTCGAAGCATTTGATAAGAAGGTGGCCATGGGACCTACTAATTTAAATTAATGTTTGAAATACCACCAATGGGTGGTCCCTTCCCAAGATTTTCAAGTGTATATAAAACTTGCAACATATTTACTTATTGTATGTATTATTTGTACAGTTATAAATTACATTAAATAAATAATAAAAAAAAAAATAGCTCAAGAAAGTGGGTCGAAAGGTTAAGTAATAATAAATAGTTGAGACTATCAGTTAATTGGATTTTTACTAACACAAACATGACCATATCATCAACCTAACCATATCCTATATTAAATATAATACGATTTTAGTTTAATTGATAATCCATAATTATGAAGCGGAAATGTGTTCGACCTACTGTCCATGAATTGTAAGGTAGGAATTCAGTCGACTGTTACGTAAACTAAAAACCTGTTTACTTTTATTTTTTTCCGTGATATGCGATATTATATAGGTCGAAATTTTAAGTGATTGAATATAAAATAAATTATCTTCGATACAAGTAGAGCTATGTTGAATTAATTACAGGTAAACGTCCATATATCGGACACTCAAATAAGATTCTGGATATTATACAGAGGTTTCTGTATTAAGAAGGGGTTTTTATACAAAAAAAAAAAAAAAAATGGAATTATTTAAATATCGTAACTTTAGCTGTGATACCTTCCGGGCCTGGAAAAAAAAAATAATAATACGAAGTTTTAATATTGGAAGAAGATAGGTAACCGTATGAAGTAGATTGCAGGAAAATACTCCGTGTGGCGGTAAATAAAGCTATCAAAATAGTAGAAGAAAACTATTTATTGTTAAGCAGAGGTTAAATTGCATTTGAAACCCTCTATTACGGAACCCCTTCACTCCGGACGCGGACACTGCTGTTTTTTCCTCGTTAGCACTATATAACGGACTCAGTCATAAAACATGAATGAACAAGAAAAAAAAATTGTATTTGACAAATTATATTTTATTTTTATACCGATCTTGTATATACGAAATTCCCGCCAAATAGGTATATATATATTTGGCGGGAATTTCTTATTACTTTATATTATTGTCAGTATATACAGGCTTATATATAGAGGTCGGCGAACTGGGCGCGCCCGGCAGAACCAATTACAGGGAGTGCTCTAGTCCTCTACGCAACTCAGCTGCACCTTGCTGCATGCAGTCTCTAGGTCGAGCGATAATCATCCAATG